>NC_056743.1:1490290477-1490364235 GCF_019279795.1 Protopterus annectens | reverse complement strand
TAATACTTTCTTTCGTAGTTGCCTTTTGTAGGTTTGATATCCTGTTATTTGACCTGCTCGGTTATTGATTTTCTTATTGCTGTGTAATCAAGAATTTTATCATGTAAATTGTAACAATCTGTATTATGTATTGAAGTCTGTGTTTATCAACTTTCATTTTAAAAATATATGCAGCCTGTACTTAAGGGAATGTGCACTATGTCTAAGCAATGTATTTTATGAAGTTATTTCTTTACTGGTAGCTGGTTTAGGAATTTCATCTAGTTTCATTGTTACGCAAGTAGCTAATTTAGTTTGACAGTGCTTTATATCCTGTAGTGATTAATCCTTGATAAGTTTCAGAAATGCATATCTGATGCCTAATTAAAGCCTTACTGACTCCAGATGGGCAGTAAATGAGTGCTGATGATGTTTTAATCAAGTCTGTTTTTCTTGGACTGTGTGACTCTTATTTTCAGTGTAATGCCCGTCTGTCATTTAATGTTTTTGTTTTCAATCACTGGCATTTACTGTTGCTCTAGACAAAATATACTGCTCTCTTTACTTATTTAACCTACAGTTCATGAACAAGACCGTTTGTCCAGTTTATCTAATGCTTCTTAGTGGTATTTCTTCCCAAGCTGTATCCTATAACACCAGCCGTACTTAATTGTTTCCTTTACTTTATTTTAAGTTATTAACTTGTTGCAGAAAAGTATTGTTACAGCTAGTAGTTCCAGGTAAGGACACACTTGTGTTCGGTGACTATTACTCAGTTAAGAAAATAAACTAATCAGATGTCTTTTTGGATGTTAACTTTAACCATGACTCAGTGTACCTCAGTTTAAACTTGCATGCCAAATGAAGAGGAACAGCTCTTTGCAATGACACACAGATTATACTCGCTCTTTCTTTTTTACTAATATTAACTTTATTGTATATTAATAGGTATAACCAGTGCTCAATAACTACAACTTATGGAAGAGCAAGTGCTGTTAACACATATAAATAATGTTCATCAAACTGAAGAACTAATACGTTACTTGTTAATATATTCTGCTGTATCCCTATTTGTTCATAATTTCATGGAACTAGCCTAAGTATAAAGCTCTGAAAGCTGAGTAGAGATCTTATCCACTAATATGCACTTCTGTTTAGGTTACAGTGTAGGCAATTTACCCATCAACCAAAAAGCAAAGTTTTCTTTCTGTGGAAGTGCAATATACAATGTCTGTTTCACATTTTCTATTATGCTGATTTATTTATTTCAGATTATAGTAAAATTTCAAATCTTATGTAAATAAGTTGTTTGCAAACTTTTATTCTTGTAAAACACAAACTTTTATACTTCCAACATGCATCTTAGTCTAATTGGGGTTGCTGCCAGATGTGAATAAACTTAAAGTAAATGCTAAAAGTAGAGGTAAGTTATTAATAGGATTGCATAAAACATAATTACAGTTATATTTTGAAGCATTATGTCCTTTATATTTTTACCATTTTGTTTTCAGTGGGGGGAAATAATGTTTTGGTAGAATTCTAAAAGATGTTGATTCAGTGTTCTGAACTTCAGTGTAGCTGTATTACTTTTTCACTCATTGAAACAACCATGTGATGTTGTTAATCTTTGTTCATTCCTTACTGATGGGTTATCGGTTCCGACCTCAGAACTGAGCCAGCCTTCTACCAAGCCCGGGTCAGCCAAAAACTCTTGATCCAAGGCCCTACCCGCAGTGCTCTGCTCCCTGTTACCTCAGATCTCGTTTGCTGCATTGCCGTAAAGCCATGTGAAGCCTTCTCTCTCAGCTAAGTGTTCAATTTTTGAAGTTTTTTTCCCCTTTATTAGTGTTTAGAAAGTTTTCAATTCTTTATCTCCATTCTCCTACCCTATCGCACCTTTTGAGACTCTCTCTCTATAGTATTACTTTTTTTTTTTACCCTTTTTTCTTACATTTGAGGTAATTCTCCATTACCATCATTGATATACCTCTTCTTTTTCTTTTTCTGTAGTTTTCTTACCACTTTAATAGTGTTGTACTTTCTCCTTCACTTCACAATGTCAGATAAGAAAAGTAGTGATGGTTTCAAACAGTGTAAGGAATGCGGCTGTAGGTTACCGCTTTCCGATGGCCATGATTTGTGTGTTTATTGCCTGAATGTATCCCACCTTTCAGTCGACCCTCCATATGGGATATGTAGAAAGTTCTCAACTAGGACTTTGAATGAAAGGAAGAACAAACTTATTCTAAAGGGCCTCCGTAAAACTACTTTCTGCTAGGCTATCTCTGGGTTGGAGAGCTCACCACCTCCTTCTAAACCCCATAAGAGATGTTCTTCTTCATCCTCCTTGAGGTCACTCCCTTCATCTCCCTCTGGAGATCGTAAGGGGTCGACTCACAAAAGTGAAAAATCTCAGGCCTGACACTGCTATCTGTGGTCCTTTCGGCCCCAGCTTCGGCACCGCTCCAGTTGATCCTTACTCCAGCTATGTCCTCTTCATCACTACTGGCACCGGACATCCCTGTGCAGACACTTACAGCTCTGATAGATTTGTTGCAGCCTTTTTCGGCACCGCTGACGTCAGTGCAGACCTTCCTGGCACCGTGCCCTCAGATACAGTCTCCTTCGGCATTGTTGGTGCAGACACCTTCGGCTCCATCCTTGCCGATGCAGTCATCCTCTGGGATACTGATGTCTATGGTGCAGAAGCCTTTGGCACTGACATGCTGTTTGGCGCATTCACCTTCGGCACCATCATTATTACCGGTGCAGACACTTTATTCAATGGCACCGTATTTGTCAGTGCAGACTTTTACCACAACCCTCTTCATGGTACTGACCCTCTTGACACCTATGGTGCTGCCTTTGTCAGCACAGATAACCTCGGCGCTATTCTCCTCAGTGCAGACACTCTCGTTTCTGGGCTCTGCAAATCATGAACTTGCAAGGACTAAGTACTCTGCTTCCTTAGATCCATTTGTGGGACATCAGTATAGCCCCTTTTTAAACAGGCCAGAATCTCCATCAGGTCAACCAGGGAGCTCTCAGAACAGGATTTGTTGTGGCTTGTCGACCAGTTGTTTGTGGCCAGGGGACTCTCTCACCCATCTAAAGCTGCGCTCTCTCTTGCAGCTGACCATATTTCTCCACAGACTCCAACTTACACTCCACCTTCAACTTCCAGTGAATCATCGAAGCCCTTTCCTCCAACAGCTTCCCTTCCTTCAGCAACAACAGTGGACCTCACTTTGGAGCCGGAGTCATCTTTGTGGCCCTCAGTGCACTGTGCCTTTCTCAGTCTAGCGGCTGTGCTGTTGGGGTAGCTGTTCTTGGTTCCACTTCAATTTTTTCTATGGCACCCTCCAGGAATCCTCCTCCTCATGCTTCACAGCCCTTTTGAGAATCCTAGTCTGGGGGCCAGCTCATCAGAGCGGGGTGTGCCCCCAGTTCTGAGGTTGTTGTGCTCTATTCTGGCACCCATCCCTCTTTATGCAGTCCAGCCATCTAGGCCATGGAGAGGGCACTTGCCTCTGCTGGCAAAACATCCCTGCTCCCCTCTGTGTCACAACTATCACAAGCCACAACTACCGGACCCCAGGCACAAGGGCCTCAGGTTTCTCCCTGTCAGGAGATCCCCCTCCTCACAATCTTCCCCAGAGCTCCCCACTGAGCAAGCCCCTTGCAAGTCTTCATGCAAGAGGAAGCACATGGACTCAACTGAGGAGTCTTTGACTGAAGATACAGACTTAGATGACGGGGAAGGGTCCCCACAGTCACCCTCTGATGAGGTGTCCTTTGGTGACATCCTCAAGATCCTAAGAAAGAGGGGTGACTGGAAGTCCTCTAACCCTTCCTCAAAGGAATCCCTATTCCTACAGGCCTTTTGTGCCCAGCCCCCTACCTCCTGGGTTACCCCACTGGCCGATAAGCTTGTCCAACTCATTGTCCAGCATGCATGGAAGGCTCCTGACACCTTGGAAGCTGTAACCCGGAGCCCTGACAAAATTTTATCTCCCCCTGCTGAACATCTTCATTGGTCCAAAGGTCTTCCAGTAGATGCCATGATGGTGGTGGCTGCAACCAAAAAGACTTGGCAGAAGAGAGCCAGACTGTCCATTCACCCAACAAGGAGACACGGACTCGGGAAGCATGTGTTTGCTTCATCGACATTCGCTGTAAGGTCCTTGAACTACTTGGCACACTTCACAAGGCTCCAGAGGGACCTTATCAACCAACTCTCTGAAACCTTGGCAGGAGCTGTTTCTGATTAGGTGCGCAACAATGTAGTCTCTCAGATAGCAACCCTAGAATCGATATCCAATTCTTCCATGCACCTCATTTCAGATGCAACGGAAGGAGCGGTTAGAGCAGCAGGCACAGGCATAGTCATGAGAAGTCATGCCTGGATGCACCTTTGTGACTTTGTGGACTCTTTTAAGGCTTTCTTTATGAATGTCCCTATCAAGGCCACTTCATTGCTTGGCCCAAAGGTTAAAGATACACTGGCAAGGTGCGAACAGGATGGTAAGACCCTGTCTGCTATTGGTGTCCAGCACTCCACCCCTCAACGATTCTACTCAGGAAATCAGAGGAGTGGGAAGATATGGCACAGCAAATCACAAGGCTCTTTCTGTGATTCACGTGCCGAGTTCTCCCTAAGGGCAAAAGAGTAAACTCTAATGAAAGGTGTCCCTTTTGGGGCAGGGGAGGTCCGCAAAACTGGGGTTCTAAAGAGTCTTTCTCTGGGAAACCCTACAAGCACTCCTGAAGCGTTGCCCAGCTGCACACCTCTGGAAGCGTTCGGGGGTTGTTTTTCCTTGTACCCCACTGCCTGGCAAACCATAACCACTGATTCTTGGGTACAACAAATAATATCCAGAGGCTACCACATTCCCTGCCATCTCCATCCCATGTCATCCAGAGATTTACCCACTGTCCCACTCAGTCAAAGGGAAGCAGGAGTACACAAATTCTGAAAGCTGCTACAAAAAAGAATCATCCAAATGGTCCCCCCAGACCAGATAGGATCTGGTTTTTAGTCAAGGTTCTTTTTAATGCCAAAAAAGACAGGGGACTGGAGACCAATACTGGATCTTAGCTCACTAAATAAATTTGTAAAAACAGAGACATTCCGGATGGTCATGATTCAGTCTATCCTTTCTCTTTTGGAAGAAGATGATTGGATGTGCTCTATAGATCATCAAGATGTGTATTACCATATAAAAGTGGACAAGCGCTCAAGAAGATACCTCCACTTCCACATTGGAGCCAGTCACTACCAATTTCAAGCACTGTCCTTTGGTCTCTCTACAGCCCCCCAGAGTGTTCACCAAATGCATGGCCGTGGTTATTGCACAACTGCGACTTCAAGGATTCCAGGCATTTCTGTACCTAGACGACTGGCTCCTTACTGCCCCCACTAAGCGTCTACTGGAGGAAAGTCTAGATTACACTCTTCTCACAGCTCAGTGCCTGGGAATCACTATAAACTGGGAAAAGTCCAACATGACCCCGACACAATCTTTAGAATTCATTGGAGTTCTGTTGGACATGAGGAATTGCACAGCATCTCTCCCAGATCACAGACTTCAAAGAATAAGACAACAGGTTCAGCTGCTAATCTGTCACCACATGTATTCTGCCCAGTCTGTACTCCAAATCCTGGGATTGATGGCAGTCTCAATTACCATTGTTCCTCTGGCCAGGTTCCACATGAGACTTCTTCAGTGGCTACTTCTCACTCAGTGTTACCCTCTACAACATCCTTTGTCTTTATGGATGTGTGTCACTCAGAGATGCATGCAAGATTTGCCCTGGTGGACGTTCCAAAATCCCCAACAATGGTCTCTCCCCTTCAACCCCCATCAGCCAGAAGCCACGGTGACCACGGACATCTCCCTGATAGGGTGGGGGGCTATGTCAGGGAAACACTGTCCAAGGCACCTTGTCGGAGACAGAGGCTCATCTGCATATCACTGTCCTGGAACTGAGGGCTGTGCTATTAGCATTGCAAGAATTCCACTCGATCCTTCCCTCAGGGACTATTGCAGTCCAATCAGACATGTCAGTAGTCTGGTACATCAACAAGCAAGGGGGCACCAGATCTTACCCGTTATGCTGAGAGGCCTTGAGAATATGGCAAAAGGTGATAGCTTCCAACCGCTTTCTAATTGCAATGCACATTCCCAGGAGCTCCAACGTGATAGCAGACAAATTGAGCAGGTGCATTCTGCAACCTCAAGAGTGGTCCCTCAATCCTGCAATAGCGGCAAAAATTTTCAATCACTGGGGACAGCCTTGCTGCGATCTATTCACCTCCCCAATCAATCACAAGTGCAGCAACAACTTTGCCCTGACATCCACTTGGGGACAGTCACAGAGAGATGCTCTAGTCCACACTTGGCCCTCGGGTCTGCTTTATGCTTACCCTCCTTACCCCTCATCTCCCAATTCTTGAAGAAAGCATGGTAGTTGAAGAGCAAAATAATCCCCATTGCTCCATATTGGCTTTGACAAGTTTGGTCCTCCTTCCTCTGGCCTCACCTGCTGGATCGAACATGGATTTTTAATCCAACTCCGACATTAATCTCCCATCCGCATGGTCTGACCAACCCAAACCTAATAAAGTTGAAGCTGACAGCTTGGTTTCTCCACTTCCAATGATTGCCAGGCAGGATAATCTCTCCTCCTCAGTGCGCAATATTCTTATTGCATCTCATAAATCATCCACCAAGCTAATCTATCTCAGGAAATGGAAAAGGTTTACATTATGGGCAGTGAACAAACACTTGGACCCCTTGTCAGCCCCAGATTTGGTGGTATTAGATTACTTATCAGATCTTCTTCAATCTGGGGTATCAGCTTCTACTATTCGTGTTCATTTAGCTGCCAGTTTTAATTTCCACATTGGTTTCCAGGACTCTTCACTCATGTCATACAGACTCTGTAAAACTTTCTTGAAGGACGTTTTTCACCTAAAACCTCCCTTTAGAGAACCAGTACAACCTTGGGATTTGGCTCTGGTCCTGCAAGCCCTAACAGCACCCCCCTTTGAACCTGCATCTTCATGTGATTTAAAGTACCTCTCTTGGAAAACTTTGTTTCTGGCTACTATCACATTGGCCAGACATCTGTCAAAACTTCAAGCCTTATGCATCAAATGTCCTTACCTTATTTTCCATAAGGATAGAGTCTCACTGAGAACAAATTCTTCCTTTTTACTGAAAGTGGTGTCAGAGTGGTCTATCAACTAGTCTATTGACCTCTCAGTATTTTTTCCTAATCATTCTAACAGGGAAGAGTATTGTCTGCACTCCCTAGATGTTCACTGGCAAATCTACTTTTATTTGAACAGAACTACCTTACCTTTAAACTAAAACAAAAAAATAAAAACAAAAAAATCTTGCTTTTTTCCCACTTTCTGAAATTTAAGAAAGTTCAATTACAAATTTGCTGTTCTGAACTGTTTGTAAGTTTCGTGGAGGCCAGTGCTTGCTTGGGCTAAAGGGAAGTCTCTGTGTTCACCAGTGGCAGTGGTTAACACTGAGCAGCCTGCCTGTCCCTGTAGGAGTGGTTACTACTTAGAAGCTGTAGTTTTATTGGCCATTTTGGGTCAATTCCTAACTCCTTGATCTCTCTCTCTTAAAACCCTGCAACTCTCTTTTTGCACAGTCTTGCGCACAGAGCAGCATCGGGCAGCGCCACTTAAACAGGTTTAAACTATTCCTACATCCACAAAGTCTGCTCTTCACCTTTTCCCTTAGAACTGCTCTAAATCTCTAATTAAGCACTCTATTCTCATTCTAAAGCCCTGCACTTGCTTGTATAAGTAATCTCATAGGTAAACACAAACTAAAGCACTACATCCTCTTATACTCCTTCTAAGCACTTGCTCCCTATTGGTTCTTTCTGATCAGTCAATACGTAGTTTCCTATATTATTTAGTCATGTCCAAAGGTCAGTTTCGAGTTTACTCTCCAGTCCAGCTGGAGAATCTGGGAATCTTGAGGCAATGTTACAACTGCCTTATGTATACAGACCACCCTCTCCTCCTCCAAACAAGCTCAAATATATGTGAGAGATGCAACTATATAGCCAAACTGGAGGTTAAGCTCTCTCAACCCAGTACTGGCACAGCCTGTCAGGAGGAGAAGGTAACCATACACACCACAAATCCAGTCTCACATAGACATATCGCATCAGCAAACCAAACACATAAACACACAAAAACATACTCAGAGGCTCTAAATAAAAATCTGCCTAAGCAGCAGAGACCTCCAAAGCAGACATCCAAGCAACACCTACCACAAAACAATATCCACGTAGCACATAGCTCACAAAGTCAGTGTGCCACACAGTCACAGCCCTTAAGACTAAACAACACACCTAATACACTTGTAATAGGTGACTCTATTGTCAGACACACTGACGTCCCACTCACCAGGCTGAACAAGGAGAAGGTCACTGTAAGCTGCCTGTCAGGTGCCAGGATCCTTCACATAACACAAGCACTCAGGTCACTCCAAAGCAAGTAAAATATGACTCTGTCATTGTCCATGCTGGTGTGAATGACCTGAGATGTACCTCCCTGGACTACATGAAAAAAGACGTACAGGAGCTCTTTGATCATGTAGCCCAGGCCGGAATGACCCTGACCTTGAGTAGCATCTTACCCTCACCAAGAATGATGACACAGTATAAAGACAAAATGATCAATTTTAACAATTGGCTAAAGTATTGGTGTCATTCAAAGGGGATCCAGTGTCTGTCAGCCTGGGATGACATCCTCAACAAGCCACGTTGCTTCGCTAGGGACGGCTTGCACCTGTCACCCCTGGGTTTTCGAATACTGGCAAAGGCTCTTGCCTTCCCCATAGTGCCTTTTTTAGGCAAGGCTCAAAAGACAATCCCACCCCCATAGACAACACAAAGAAAAAAAAACTAAGGGTAATGCTGCTCAACGCCAGAAGTCTAAACCTCAAGATCCATGCACTCGAGACTCTCCTCAGTATGGAGAATATCGATATCTGTGCAGTAACAGAAACCTGGTTCAAGGCTCCCGAGAGCACCCCAGCACTAACAGGTTATATTTCATACCATGCTTTCCGGCCCCAAAACTCAGACCGAACCACAAAAGGAGGGGGAGTATCCATATTTATCAAAGATACCCACGCCTCCAGGTTATTGGCACTGCACGAAGCATCGGAGACCATCCATGTGCAACTAACAGTGGGCAAAACTGCCTTTCAGTTTGTAGCCTGCTACAGACCACCCTCCCAAACACAGGAACCTCACTCAGCTTTCCTGAGAACACTGGAGAATATGAAGGTCTCTCCAAACACTATTATATTGGGTGACTTCAACTACCCAAACATTGATTGGGAAAACTACTCAAGCCCAAACACCCTCGCCCAACGGTTCCTAGAATTTATAAACTCAAATGCTATGGAACAACTGGTCACCACTCTCACAAGAGGGGAAAACATATTGGATCTGGTCATCACCAACATGGGGTCTCTGTTCCACACCAGAGGTATACCCCTCATTGGTAAGATCAGACCATAAACAAATCTCACTGGACATCCATATTCCATCCCCACCCCTAGCCAAGGAAACCACGGTGAAGAACTTCTCAAAAGCAAACTTCACACTTCTGTCAGTCCTGGGACCTCTCTTGTTCGGTATATATTTCTCCAAGGTACAGGCTAACATGGGTGGACTATGGCTGACCAAGTTTGCAGATAACTGCAAACTGGGTGTCATAATCGACTCTCCTGCTGACACAAGCATCCTCCAAAAGGGTCTCACAGAGATGGATAACTGGTGCCAGAGCCATGGCCTAAAGCTAAATGCCAAAAAGTGCATAGTCATCCCCTTTGGGAAAAACAAAGTGCACACAAATTACCACATAGGTGGTAATCCATTAAGTATGGAAGAAGTAATTAGGGACTTGGGGACCCAAGTAGATAGCAATCTCTCCTTTGACAATCACATTGCCAAAGTGGTTAGAAAAACCTTCTATATAGCCCACCTTATCACGAAAGGGTTCACATCTAGATCAAGAGAGGTCATTGTGCCCCTCTACTCATCACTTATCAGGCCCATAATTGAGTACACTGCCCTGTTTGGGATGTACCTTACCCGACACCTGCAGCAACTGGAAAGACCCCAAAAGTATCTCACCAAGAGGATCAAGGGGCTCAAACAGATGCCCTATGCAGTTCGGCTAAAGAAACTCCAGCTCTACTCAGTTGTGTACCGCTTACTCAGAGGCGATCTGTGTCTGACATATAAAGCCATGTCCAACCCAGAATTAATGGGCATGCTTCACCTCAGGAAATCCAAATCCCATAGAGCTACACGCTCCAGGGACTTGAACCTCAGCACAGAAATAAACAGGACATGCTGGAGGGACAGATTCATATCCCAGAGGGTCCCCTCACTCTGGAACAAAATCCCAATCCATGTTAGGCAGAGCCCCTCACTGACCCTCTTCAAGAGAAATCTTGACGAGTGGATGGGAGATCGTAAGGTTACCCCTGGGATCTCTTCTGTGTCTCTGCTTGACAGAGGGCACAGTAAACTAACCTTAAAAGGGCTACCTTCTGTGACCTACTATACAGAGGCACAGTCAACTAATCTAAAAGGGTGGTGAAAGCTAAACACACTCTGTCTAGGCTTATAAATGCCCTAGGGCAGATAGCCTAGTATCAACCTATGAACCCATAAGTCAGACCAATTATTTCTGGCTTTTTCTGGACCAAGACTAGGTCATCCTATTTCTAAAGTTACATTAGTGACATGGTTGAGAAATTGCATTACCTTCATCTATGACAAGAACAACATAACCTTGCCTCACAAAGTGAAGCCCATTCTACAAGGTCTATGGCAACTTCAGCAGCTTTCTATGCTAAGGCCTCCCTCAATGACATTTGCAAAGCTGCAACTTGGACCAACTCCCATACCATTATACTGCATTACAAATTGGATTTGGTCTCCAGAGGAAGAGCTTCTTTTGGTTCCATGGTGCTTAGGAATGTCTTTCCATGAGGGCCGCCCAGGGATACAGGTAGCTGGGGACTCTGTCCCATCTGTAAGGAATAAACGAGGATTAACAACATCAGATTAAGAAGTAATGTCTTACCGCAATGTTCCATCTGTGTTGTTGATCTTCATTCATTCATTACTTCCCACCCTCCTTCCCCTTCAGGAGGTTCCTGGTGGATTTCATATGGTCCTTCCTTCATTCTTGTAGATCTATTATGACCAGAGGTAGCCTCTACTTTTGTCTATCAACTTACAAACTCGATCTGAGTTAACAGGGAGCAGAGCATTATGGGTAGGACCTTGGCTTAAGAGTTTTTGGCTGACGCGAGCTTGGTAGAAGGCCGGCTCAGTTCCGAGGTTGGAACCGATAACCCATCAGTAATGAATGAATGAAGATCAACAACACTGATGAGCCTGGTCTGCAAGGTCATCGAACATATCATCATGGAACTCATAAACAAAGACATTGGTAACCTCCAAACTCTGGAACCCAACCAGTTCGGGTTTGTGAAAGGCAGATCATGCCTTCTGAACCTGATCAACTTCTTTGAGGCAGTCACTAAAGCCGTAGATGAGGGTAAGATTGTTCACAGAGCCTATGTTGATCTCGCCAAGGCTTTCGACACCATCATCCATTTTGGAATTATAGCAAAACTCACTAAACTAGGTATAAATCCCTACATCACAAGATGGGTTGCCAAATGCTCACTGACAGAACCCACACTGTGAAAGTTGCAGACTCCAAATCTGATTTCAAACCAGTGACAAGTGGAGTACCACAGAGTTCAGTCCTGGGACCTCTCCTGTTAGCCTGTACTTCAGAGAAGTAGATACCAAACACAGAAGGCCTCTGGCTAATGAAGTTCGCAGATGACTGCAAACTAGGAGCCATAGTAGAGTCCCCAAATGATGTGGACATCCTACAGAAGGGCCTCACTGGGACAGATGCCTGGTGTCAGAGGCGTGGCCTCAAGCTCAATGCCAAAAAGTGCATTGTCATCCCCTTTAGTAAAAACTCTGTACCCATGAACTACCACAAACGGCAGTCTACTTAATGCCAAATTTGTGATAAGAGACCTTGGGACCCAGGTGGACAGTAGTCTCTCGTTTGATAATCACGTCACCACAGTAGTCAGGAAATCCTTCTATGTGGCACACCTCATCACAAAAGGGTTCTCATCCAGGAAAAAAGATTGCATTGTTCTCCTCTATTTGGCACACATTAGACCCATTATAGAGTACAATGCCCCTTTTGGAATGTACCTCACAAGACATCTGCAGCAGCTGGAAAGGCCACAGAGGTACCTCACAAAGAGGATTACTGGCCTGAAACAGCTGCCCTACACTGACCGTCTCAAGAAAAATCTTGATGAGTGGATGGGAAATAGGAAATACACCCTGTGGATCACTTTTGTGGCTCTGCTCGACAGGGGCACAGGAAATTAACTTTCTTGGGTGGCATAAGCCAGGAATCCTTGTTGGCTAGGCTTACTTTGGCCCTTGGGATGATAGCCTAGTACCAAACTATGAACCTATGAGCAAGGATATTAGGAATAGCCTACATAGTGTCACCAAATAAATATGAAAGTACTCACAGAACTTAAATATATCTACACAGATCAGCCCCAATGAAAGGTTTAAATGCATTTAATATAAATAAAGAACATGACAATCCTAAATATATATCTACAGTGACATCAGAGTTCAAAAATCACAGGAAATATTTAAAACAACATTACCTTACAGTCTCAAATAATTAAAGAAAAATATCTAAACTAAGCTTTGCTGTATTCCTGACTATATCTAAAAGAATTACTATACCCTAGTTAACTTACATAAGAGCAAGGCAAATGTGGTGAATGGATCTTCTAGTTGTTAAATCAAAGACAGAATATAGAATGCTGTGTGTCTCTAAGAGACTTCTTAAATTAATATCTCAAATATTACTGTTGGGATAGCTTGCAGAATGACATCATTTCTTGCCATCTGACTCTGTCCCAGATGAAACCCCCACTGCTGGAAGCTAGCAGTATTTAGCATCTACCTGTGAAAATACAGAGACTTCAGATCTTTGGCAGATGCTGGAAGTTATAAAACAATTAACATTCCTTCATACTCAAAACTAGTAATTGTTGCACTTAAAGACAAAATGGAAAACTCCCCCTTGCTGCATTTAATCTGAAAGTTATCATCTTTTATTGCATAACCATGAAGTCATTTAATTTTAGATATTTTCTGAAGTTTTGGTGGACTGACTTTAACCTCCTGTGTTCCAGTTTCCACTGTTGTAACTGTTTAAATGTATATATTTTATGTACACTTCTGTTCTCTTCCAGCATTGCACACTGTGGATACATCTTTAAGCTCAGTACTTTACAAAATACCTTCTTTTAACACATGTCTGCACAGACCAGTTTGATGTATACATGATTTACAGTTCTAACACATTTGTAACGCAAGCATCTTATATAGATCATGTTGATATTCACAAATGATATATAATTATTTACAAAATTCCAGCTAGCTGTGCTGGCAGTATCCCCCTTTGTCACAACTTTTTTATATAATTGCATGTTTTGCTTCGGTAGAGCACCAATCAATTTTTATCAATTGTATGCTAAGCCCAGATTACAATGAGCAACATATCAGTATATATAAAAAATGCAAATTGACAAATAATACAACAGGAAGTGATATCTAAGCAGTGCTATAGCTATACCTTTAGGCACATAATAAAAGTATGCAGTGAACTATAATATGACAATAGATGTAATGCAAGCTAAAAAATCAAATACTATAAGTACCTAACACATGGATGCAACACAGAAGAATAATTGCAGTATGTTATAGTGAAGTTGTATACATTGTAAGATAAATTAGAGAGAATGCAGGGTGCAGATATGCTTATCTGAGGATTTGATTACAAGTAATACTAAATTGTGGAAAAAAGATTCACCCAGCTGGGAGGTTTGTCTTTCAACTTTCCATGGAATATTTCCACATTTTTGTATCAAAATCTGATTAATTTGTGACTGATCTCTTATAACCTATACTGCACTATCAAATAAAGAGGTAATAACACGTTTTCTGTCTGTTGCTTAGCCTTCTAGTCAAAACTTTAGATGAGTTCAGTTTTTTGCTAGCAAAATATTTTTTGTCTGCCTTACCTTTCTTGATTGTCCAAGAACAGTAATGTTTTGGTTTCTCTTTTGGAATGTATTTCTGGATAGTAATAGTTTATCTTTGCATCCATCTCTCTTATCTGGATAGTAATAATTTATCTCTCTTATAGTAGCCTTTTTCTAGCTCATTCACATTGGTAGTGAAATCACCAGAGACCTTATTTCTGTCATCCCTTACCTCTTTCTTTCTGGCATTAGTCTGAAATCTGCTCAAAACTTTAAAATATTCTCATTTGATGAAAAAAAAATCTATTCTTACTGGAAGCCTATTCCCCGATATTTCATAATTTCCTTCCTTAACGTAGAAATGTATTATCGTCTAATGCTAATGGGTCAAACTGCCATGGAGTTGCTATGATAAAATCTACAAGTTCTAAAATTACCTAAGATCCAATAAGTTGGTAATAACAGTAGACCTGTCAAAATACAGCTATTAAAGCATTAGCAATCAAACAGTTGCTGGCAGTGTTTGTCTGAGATTATATAAGTTGTTTTTCAGATGACGTTCTCTCCAAAAGTGAACTAAGCTCACCTTGCACCCTGTGTCACTCTAGGGGGACTACTTTCATTTATAATAACCTATCAAGTGCTGTGTCAGTGATAATGTACCCTACCAATACAACAATTTAAATTATTGGTTATAATTAAGTTCTGTACATCTTCTCATTAGTTGTCAAAGTTAGGACTACAAAAATTACCTATAGCTATTTGTTGAGTTCCAGTATGTACCAACAGTAGCACCAGGCACCTTGCATCCCATATCCTAATGTTGAATGGCTCTAAAGATTTGTATTAGTATAAGGACTCAGGTGTCTACAGATATCGGTGCTAAATATATGTAAATAATGGCTGTGTGAACAATCTGTCCAGGTCTTACCGTTACCCACCAAACAGTAAAATAAGAACAGTCAATTGTATACATAGAAATCAAGGCTGTTTTTGTAGCAGAGTGCAATGCTGTAATAAACATTAAATGATATGAATGCTGGCAGTTTTGCGTCAGTACAGTAATCATAAGGACAACGCTGAAGATACATGGTGTATCACAATGGATAGAAAAAAGTGATCTCACAGTTCTGTACAGTATCAAAAATCCACAAAACAACTACCCATTTGTTTCATAAAGTGGAAGGGCAAGAATAACCACATATTGTCACATGCTGTGCCACCAGTATTGTCTGATTAAACTACTATGCAAGAATAGCTGCATACTGCTGCATGCTGTAGTGCCAGTACTGTCTGATTAAACAACTACACAAGAAAAACCGGATACTGCTGCATGCTGTAGTACCAGTACTGTCTGATTAAACAACTACACAAGAATAACCTCATACTGCCACATGCTGTAGCACCAGTAATGTCTGCTTAAGCAACTATGCAAGAATAACGGCATACTGCTGCATGCTGTAGTACCAGTACTGTCTGATTAAACAACTACACAAGAATAACCTCATACTGCCACATGCTGTAGCACCAGTAATGTCTGCTTAAGCAACTATGCAAGAATAACGGATACTGCTGCATGCTGTAGTACCAGTACTGTCTGATTAAACAACTACACAAGAATAACCTCATACTGCCACATGCTGTAGCACCAGTAATGTCTGCTTAAGCAACTATGCAAGAATAACGGCATACTGCTGCATGCTTTAGTACCAGTACTGTGTGATTGAACAACTACATAAGAATAACCACATACTGCTGCATGCTGTAGTACCAGTACTGTCTGACTGAACAACTACACAAGAATAACTGCATACTGCCACATACTTTAGCACCAGTAATTTCTGATTAAGCAACTACGCAAGAATAACGGCATACGGCTGCATGCTGTAGTACCAGTACTGTCTGATTAAACAACTATGCAAGAATAACCGCATACTGCTGCATGCTGTAGCACAAGTAATGTCTGATTAAACTACGCAAGAATAACCACATACTGTCGCATGCTGTAGCACCAGTACTATCTGATTAAACAACTACACAAGAATAACCTCATACTGCCGCATGCTGTAGCACCAGTAATGTCTGATTAAGCAACTACACAAGAATAACTGCATACTGTTGCATGCTGTAGTACCAGTACTGTCTGATTGAACAACTACACAAGAATAACTGCATACTGCCAGATGCTTTAGAACCAGTAATGTCTGATTAAGCAGCTACGCAAGAATAACGGCATACTGCTGCATGCTGTAGCACCAGTAATGTCTGATTAAACAACTATGCAAGAATAACCACATACTGTTGCATGCTGTAGTACCAGTAATGTCTGATTAAACAACTACATTGACTGTTCATGGATACCGATAAATCTGGTAGGTGAATGATAAATACTACACTTGTAACCTGATGCATGTATTGTAACAGAAAACATGGTAATAATAAACATGTAACTTGTAGACTAACATTATTGCCAATATATGATATTATAATATATGCAGTATATGAAACTAATTGTCTTGTTTATAATCAAGAAAAATATTTTCCATATAGCTATACGTAATTGAGCATCATGTTTTCATTAAGAAAAACAGGTTTTTGTAGCACAATATACACATTTAAGAGATCTTTTAGGCTGAAATTGTGTATGACTTTTTTTTAAACAACTTTATTTAGCATAGTTCTGTTATGCAAATAACAGTTGATAGTTATGTACAATGCATTTATCCACACAGGAAAGTGCATAATGTGAATCACTCATTAAATAAGAATATTGTTTATTAATGGAGGTGGTTACGTGGTGTACACCTCATGGTAACCATTCCCAATTCAGAGACAACCTAGCATGGTACTGCAACATGCAAAGGTGCAGCATCACCGTGGGCCATCTCTGTGGCTACCACAAATGCTAATGAAGCATTCTTGACGGGAGTGGCCTGCTAATTAGCAAAGTGCTCTCCCCCAAAAATGCCTCTGCTGTAAAGCATTTACACAGCTGAGCTACTCAGAGAATCACTTGTGTAACCTACATTAGTAGCCTATAATAATGAACACATCCAAAAACTCACATTCACTCTTTGCATTAGAGATAAGTGCCAAGGAGTTTAGTGGACAACTAGTGCTGTGGTGTCTGTGTGTGCGTGAATGTATGTGTGAGTGTGTGTCTGTCTCAGACATCATGGTAGGGAGGTTAGTTAGGGGGAAGAGAAGATTTGTGTATGTGGGAGCATGCGCAAGTGTATGTGTGCATATGTGTATATATGAATGAATGTGTACGAAAGCGGGGATGTTGCATGTGTGTGTGTGTGTGTGTGTGTGTGTGTGTGTGTGTGTGTGTGTGTGTGTGTGTATGTGTGTGAGAGCGTGCATGTGTGCACATGTGTATGTATGAGTAAATGTGTCCGTGAGTATGATGGGGGGTTGCGTGTGTATGAATGAATGTGTGTATGTGTGTGTGTGTGTGTGTGTGTGTGTGTGTGTGTGTGTGTGTGTGTGTGTGTGTGTGTGTGTGTATGTATGTATGTATGTATGTAGGGAGCTGTCATACCTCTACACATCCCTGGATTAATGATCAAATTCCCCAGCATTGGTGGGAGTGAACATTAGACACCAGGGATAACTCTATATTGTGTAACCTAAAGGCACTAAACAAGATTCAAACCCTGTATGGTAGAACCTTACACAGAGGATTTATGCCATGGCTTAATGGCACTTACAAAATGTAAAAGAGCCAGGTTTTGCAGCAAGAAAAACATGGGGCACAGGGAACACCAGACAGCAGGGATAATGCTTTACAGAGTACCTTAGAGATACTAAAAAATTAAAGAGCCATGTTTTGCAGCATGAAAGATATGGGGCATGGATAACACTAGACAGCAGGGTACTCTATATACTGTGCTCTAAAGGTACTAAAACAGATTCAAATCCTGTATGCTTACACCTTGCACATATGATATTAATACTCTGCACCACCACTGGACACAAGGGATATTGTAAAATATTTCCCAAATCTTTTATTAAAAAACAAAAAAAAGTAAAAGGGGGAAGGTTTCAAATCCTGCACCCTTCACAGAGAAAGCAAAAGCATTAACTCACTGAGTTAACTGATCAGTTTGTATAGCAAGGGCTATTTTTTACATAGTAATAAGTATGAAACTCTAATTGCTAGTATTATAAAATGACTGCAATAGTTTGTGAGGTACAAGAGACTTAGCTTAAGAGGCAACAGTAGGAGTGTCCTGTAAAATTAGGTGTCCGTGTGGGGAGAGACTTCAGGACAAAGCTGGGATGAACATTAGACAACACTAGGGAGAACTTTTTAAATATGAACTGGAGTCACTTAAAAAGTTAATAGAACAACAACTCTAGCATCATGATGCACTGTACAAACCCTAAGGAAAATGAAACTAATGTCTGGCATTATTGATTGACTGTATTGATCTATGATTTATTATGTGGGCAGAGAGAAAATATAAGACATATCAGTGACAGCTAACTATGGGGCAGGTAAGACGTATGTCGGTGTGTGTATGTATATATTTGAATGTGGGCATATGGGGGGTGCGTGTGACATCTTGATGCATGGGCCACCAGTGTTAATTACTGCAGGAAAGTGTTGATTTGCACTTGCAGTAGTTAAAGGCAATTGAGATGCATGTAAATCAGCCCTTAATGAGTTCTTTCCTTATTGCAGCTAATATGTCTCTGAATCATATTTTTCTGCATCATGTAAACAGGCCCTTTTGGCTGCAGTCATTACTGCCAGCAGTGGTGTTCTTTCAGAATCCCCGGGATAGTGACTAAAATGTCATGGATATAGGGAGTTTGCAATTGCACTGAACAGTTATGCTTTTAGATAACCTTTATATGTTAAGAAACAAGTTGTTCCATGCCTTATATAAAGTACATTAGACTGCATTGATAAGAATCATGCTTGCGGTCTTTGATCAGCTGTAAGAACCACAGGAGTGGGGTTCTCACTGGTCACCTATTACTCTGAGGGTGATATAAAACATTAACAATGGTAAGGCACATGCCATTATTGCCTGTAAGATGACAGCAGTACTAGAAAATAAACAGAATTCCAGTTCCTCATGCCAAGACTGATTCAATTATTGGGAGGTATGCAATAGTACTCAACTATAGAATTTAATAGAGCAAAGTTCAGTAAAAGCTGCATCAATCTGGGCTGTCTCTCACTGTTTCTGGTGCAGATCCTTTTGTTTTTCAGACGCTGTTCTGGTAAACTTGTGAAAACTTAATATTTGTTTTTAGATGTGAAAAACAACTTTTGCTGGACTTTATTTTCGTTAGAAAATGCTGCTTTGCATGGTTAGTTCTGCTTTTGCTTTTCTTGAATTGGGAAGGTATAGTAGTCGTGAAAAACTGTGAGCTGTCTCAGTACTTCTTTTCACTGTACAGATGTTAGGTTTGCACTTACTTCCTTTACAGATGCAGCATATGAAACATGATTCTGCTGTGTTCACCACTTCAGAAAGCCTTTTGTTTCTGCTGGCACTGTAAAGGTATAGGTGTTTGGACCCACAGAAGCATACCACTTCACTGGGTATTGCAGATGTACTTTCAGTTCTTTTTCCTGATTTATTGATTGATTGATGTAGTTATTTATTTATTTATTTTTTAAGAATAGCACTGGCCTTTTCCTTTTCTTAAATATGTTGTCACTGAAGTTGAAGTCTAATTTTAAAGTGACGCCTGTGATCTTTGCAATAGGATCCAATTTTGTCACTTTAAGATCACCTCCCTATTCATTATTAATAATGAGTTTTAACATGGTATAGTACCACACCACTTACATTGTTCATATTACTGGTGGAACTTCCCAGTGCCCACAGCTGCCTTTAGCTGTGTGAAAAGCTCCAGTGTGCACTGGGATTACTGCCTAGTCCTCTAAGCAGGCTGAAGTTGATCTAGGCTACTCATAAGTTTACATTTGCTATATTGCTCCAGTAAGTAGGCATTCTTGGACAGAGAGGTGCAACTACTACCTCATCATAAATTTAATCTTCTTTACTTCTTACTTTTTATCAATAGTGTCATTATATTGGTATGTCATTCTTCAGATCGGGTCTACCTGAAAATGCCAAAATTTCTAAACGCCGACGACGAGAACACCAACACTGGAAGATCAACAACAGAGAAGAGCGAAAACTGAGAATCCCAACTCTGAGAACACCGAAATGTTAAGGTAAGTGTGTCATAAGGACGGATGTTAGGGTCAGGGTGTGGGTAAGGTAAGTGTATAATAGTGATGAACTTTAGGTTTAGGGGTGGGTTAAGTGAGTTTGGGTTAGGGTGCGGGTATGGTAAATGTGCAACAGTGACAGAGTTAAGGGTTAGGGGCAGATTAAGTGAGTTAGGGTTAGGGTGTGGGTAAGGTAAGTGTGCGATAGTGACACAGTTAAGGGTTAGGGGAGGATTAAGTGAGTTAGGGTTAGGGTGCGGGTAAAGTAAGTGTGCGATAGTGATGGACCATAGGGTTAGGGTTTGGGTTAAGGTTAGTGCATAGATAGTTGTGTATGTAAGGTTTAGTGTAGGTTTGTAAGGTTTTTGGTGTGCTTGGGTTGTGTGTGTTTTTCGGGAAAGGTATTTGTTTTGTTGATTGTTGGGATTGTGGTTTGTCGGGCATGTGAAGTTTTGTGTTTTTGAACTTTTTTTTTTTTGGTTTTGTCGTGTCGATTATTTCGTTGTCGGTGTTTTGGCGTGTTGGTGTTATCAGGTAGATCCTACAGATCTTATGTTAAAACTGAAGTTCCATCTGCTTGAGATGGTGGATGTAAAAGTTCCCAAAGCACCTATCAGAAGAGTTGGGGACCTTTATTTATATACAAAAAGAAGTTTTATTTACATACTTACAAATATTTATACATGTACAAATATAGAGATATACAAATATATTTACACACATTCAAAATATCCTTTGCAGTCATACTAAATTTACATCCCTATTAGATCCCCACTCTTTTTTCCAGTAACTGCCATCTGATTTTACTTAAAATTGTTGCTAAAATCTATTTACCATTAAACATAATTTCATTTATTCTTTCATTCTATATAACCCATATGACATAAAATAACATTTTATCTATTCAACACATTCTTTACTTCTGTTCTTATAATATTCGTATTTAATCACATCCATGTTTATTTTATCTACTTTTTATATCTTCAAAAATCTTCTTTACGTAGTTTTCCCTATAAATTTTTAACTCTCTTACATTTCAAAAACACATGTTCCATACTTTCTTCTTCTTGACAATGTAAACACATTCTGTCACTTTTCTTTTTATATGGCATATTTCCTTTTACTGGTAATGTAGCTATTACCAGTCTCCACCAAAAATCTTAGCATTCTACTTTCTTGTTATACCATTTGCTTCTTAATTTTATAGCTTTATTTTTTTAATCTGTTAGATTCCCCATGGTTTTACATAGTAGTGTTTTATCATTATATCCTTACACCATACTTTTCTATCCTTTTCTATATCATCAGTTTTTATTTTCCACAAAAAACATTTCTTGGTAACATTTTATTTCTTAATTTATATACTCTTTTTTTTTTTCTTTTTTACCACACCCCACAATTTATCATACATATGTTTATGCAGTTTTACTACTAATCTCTCATCTTTTTCATTTATTCACTTCAACACTTTATCCAGATTTAATGAAGCAGCATATATTGTACCAGTGGGTTAATTAAGACTAAACCACCTTCATCCTTTTTACATATAGAAATTCTCTTTTTACTGGGTTTAATCTAGAATCTCATATACATTAAAATAAATATCTGAAATAATTGCTTTTCAAATACATTTGACACATACATACATTTGTCAAGTCTGCTATTTTCTCATCAGTACTGAATTTATCCAGTAAGCTTTTTCCTGACTAATAATGTATATGCTCTCCAGAAAAGACCGGCTTTTTTTATATCTTATACTGTTTTTCCCTCTTGAATTCCACTTACATCTGTATTCCCAAATTTTATACCTAGCATAGAAATCTCATTGATTGTAAAATATATACCCCCATCGCCTAAACCTTTACCTTACTCTTTAATGACATCCGTACCATCTCAAGACACTTATTTGTGCAAATTTATTTTTATTTATTTATTTTACATTTGTTGACTGGGGTTGTCCGACTGAGCTGAAGAGCTCTTTTTCAGCAGAGGCCCAGGGAGAAAAGCTCCAACATATTAAACAATTTTCTTTATAAATTAACATTAAACAGCAATGTTGCATGATTATTACAAGACATTAAGTAGCAATACAATGTTATACAGTGTCAATAATCAGGACTATAGCAAAACTATTTTAAGATGTATAAAAAGAAATATGTCATTAAGATGAATGTAGTTTTTGGTGTAAGTGGTTACAAAAGCCCAGTTTTATCATAATGTAGTTGCATGAAGGCAAGACAATTGCAATATAATGTTTCTCTGAGGCGATGTGCTTAATAGATTTTAGAAGACAGTAGAAAGAGTAGTCAAGGAAGATTAGAGAGAGCTAGTGAGAAGAGTGAGTTAAGGACAGAAAGTAGATTAAGGTATGAGAAGTAGGGGATGTTTAAGGAGGGAGAGTGCAGTGGCAGAACCAGTGACTTTTAAAGTGCTCTTTGGTGGCTGTCTTAAATTGTTTAGGATGTGTAAGCATCCTGATTTCTAGTGGGAGCCTATTCCAAACAATAGTGGGATACATGTTGCATCCAATGTTAGACTTTTTATTACAAATTATTACTCCTTTTATCCAATTTTTGTGTTTTTTTTGCTATTATTATAATGTCATCTGCATATACCCTGTCTCCTTCATTTGTAACTTATTTCACATGATGTCACATTCTAACTAATGCAAAGAGTATACAACTTATTGGACACCCCTGTCTTACACTACTCTTCATATGAACCTCTTGGCTTAACCAGCCCTGCACAAGTACTTTTACTTTATTAATAATATAAGCTGACATACATAATTCCATAACTTTCTCATTTATATTATATTCTTTCATATTACCCATAAGATTTCATGCCCAGTTGTAGCAAATGCCTTATTAAGGTTTTCTATCTTGATCTTTGCTTCTTTTTTATTCATAATACCATCCACAATTTTTCTATTATTATTCTTGACAACCCTTTCCCTTTATACTATATGCACTACCTTCCATAATGTTTTCCAATTTAGTTTCAAATTTCTTTGCATTATTTTATAAAGATCTTATCATTATTATTCAGTACTATGGGTATCCAGTTTTCTAATTGTCTTCTATCTTCTTTCTTCCATATGAATTTAGGTATTCTACTACATAATCATTTATACTTAAAACCTTCATCTAACCATTCATTCAAAATGTTTTTAAAAAATTGTTTTGCTAGTCCCTTAATTTTTTACACAATTCATACCCTATTCCATCTGGTCCTGCAGCCAATTGTATATTTACTTGTCCTAATTATTTATCTAGTTCATTAAAACAAATCTACTTTTCCAACACTTTATTCTCTTTTTCTGTTAACTGTTTTACTTTCCATGTTTTTACTACTTTTTTCTTTAAACAATTCTTGTACCTATTGTACTATACTATTGCTTCTCTTTTACTGAGTTCTTTCTATTTCTTATTTTACCCTTTTTATTTCTCTCATTACACTACCATCTTACTAATCTGCTTAAGTAACTCGATACTACCTCTCTTTTTTCATTATAAAAATATCTTTGCTTATATAACGTTTATCATATTTTTTCTTGATTTCTTTCATGTAATTATTTTTCTTTTCAAAGTACTTTCTATCAATGTCTTCTAATTCTTCCAATGCATCATTATATTTTCTTTATCTGCTTTTCTCGCATCATATTGCTACTGTAAAAAAACATTTTTTATATTTTTCCATAAATATCATCTGCCATTCAGACCATTTTTATTATAAAATTTTCTTATAGTAATATGATCTTTCTGTAACTGTATTACTAATTTCCTTCCTTCTTCATCCCATGCTTTCTTATTTATCCTTTTTATTCCTTTGCCTATTGTTATATATTTCTTCTTTTTGATTATCACAAGCCATATTGCAAAATTATCATAAAATCCTGTTTTGACTACCTCCTGTTCTCCTATAACGAAACCTTCTGATATCATAAATAATCTATTTCAATTCTACACATAACCTTTTTGTAATCCATGAATTTTTGTCCCAGAGTTTTAACTTACCACATCTTATAACTTCTGATATTTTTCTTATATAATTTCCTTTGTTTTTACGCTTGCCTCTTAAATTACAGTCAAAGTCTGTGGTTATTATAATATTCATATTTATTACTACATAGTCTAAAATCTGATAAAATAAGCTTTTTCCTTCTTTACAATTAGTATAAACATATAATGTTATAGTTCTGTATACTTGTTCTTTCCATTTTAATTCTACAATGGCTAATCTTCCCATTTTTCCTAAAGTTATATCTAATACCTTTACTGTATTTCTACAGAATATGGCTATTCCAATATTTCCTTTCCCAAATTCCAGATTATTGTTCCTCCCCATAGATTCTCTGTTTGTGACCTTTCTTCATTTGTTAAAAATCTTGCATTTTCTAATATAATTACATCACATCTATTACACTACTCCAAAATCCCTATTCTTCTTAATATATTCTTAATACTAGTCACATTTACAGAAAGCACTCAAAAATGTTAATTATGCATTTTCCTTAGATTCATGCATAAATTCATAGCTAATTATTGGGCTAACATTCTTAATAGGCTGTTCTAAACCTAGCCAGTTTCCTTCCCAAAGGTGAGAATCAGATACTATACCTTGTGTCTGTGAGTGAAATACCTAAACCATTATACCAATCTCCAGTCATTAACTGTATGTATTATTTTTCATCTATTTCTTTTCTTTGGTATATATCCCTTTAAATTTTCTTTTTCTGTCTTTTACCCTTTTAACAATAGATTTTTTACCCATTTACTACCTTCCAATTTATGTCTTCACCACTTATTTCAGAGCCGTATTCTATGTTCTGTTTATTATTTTTTTATCATCTATTTTTTTCTTCTGTTTCTACTACTTCTAAAATGCCTTACTTTTATTTATTTTCTTCTCTGTCTTATTTTCCTTACTTTTATTTTCATTTTTGCAACCCATCCACAAGTGTCCAATTGTGTTACATTTATAACATTTCAAGTCACATTTTTTGCATCATGTCCCATTTCCCCACAAATATAACATTTTCTTTTATCACAGTTAGTTATCAAATGTCCTTCTTTTCCACCAAAAAACCCCACATATTTTAGGTTGTCCCCTATATTTTGACAACCCTACTCCCCCTCACATTTATCATGCTTGGTATGTATATATTTTTTCAGTTTCTATTTTAAACATAATATTATAATCACATCCACCAGTCCACAAACTTTTATCATAAATCTTTGCAGTATCCAGTACTTCTTTACATAAAGTTTTCAAATGATATTTCAAAGTCTGTTTTTCTGCCTCTGTTTGAAACTGTGCATGTATATTCTTTTTCTGTTTCCATGTTAAATGCTTTTATCACATAAAGATAATATAGGTGACTGTCTTTTTTGATAGACTCCAAGAAGATTTTCCATTGAAAAAAAAAACAGTCTCAAGTACGACTTCACAAAATGTCTCTTTGTTAATAAGAATAAATCCTCTTACCTCATGTACTTTTACACCCAAAGGCTCTATTAAATTGTCTCAGACTTCATAGCTGTCCATTTCTTTGTCTTCTTTACTTTGAATACTTACCACATACGTCTGTTTTTCATTTTCTTCTGCCTTGTTTTCTGCTGCTCTCCTTTAGCCTTGTTGTACTTTCTCTGCATATGGTTTCTTTTCCATCTCACCCTGTTTTTCAGGATTGACTCTGCATCCTCCTTTTGTATTTTCTCCATAATGTGCTCCCAGGAAACATCTCCTTCATTTTCTGGCTCGCACTGCATCGCCATTTCTTTAAGTAAGTCATCCTACAATCCTCCAATTGGAGGGTTGCAATTATACATCCATCACTTGCTGAGTCATCTCCACCCAACAGCTTTCTTTGAAACATCTCCTCAGAATCCTGCACACATATCTGGCCTTAATATTTGCTTTCTCCTCCATTTCTCTCAACACTCCATTATCTCCTTCTCTGTCCATCTGCCTTCCTGATTCCCCAGGCCATCTCTGCTCCTAGAATGGAAACGAGGTACTCTTGCAAAATGAGCCCCACTTGCAACAAAGATGAGTAGGGTTTTTTTTAAATTGATATATACATTACATATTATTTACATATTTACATTATTTGCATCTATTTACAAATCTCCATACATTATCAACTTCAGTTTAAACATTCCCCTCCCCACTCTTTTATCCACACTCAGAACATTATTTTCTCTAAAATATTTGTCAAAGTCCATTTTACATTGTATTTAATTTCATTTAGTATCTCATTCCATATAGTCCGTGAAACATAAAATATTATTCTGTCCATTTTTCACTTATTCCTGTTTTCATGCACCATAGTAACCACATTCGGTTACGTCCATATTTATTTGCTCAAATTTAGCAAACTTTTCACCCTATTATGTTTGCATATTTCTTCCCACAAAATATTAACTCTTTCATATTTCAAAAAACATGCTCAGTAGTCTCAGTCTCTCCACATTTATTACATGGTCTGTCTTGCTTTTTTGTATGGCATATTTGCCTTAACCTGCAATTTTCTAATAGACATCTCCATAAAAATCATTACATTCTTTAATCTTTTTATAGTTATTGTATCTCATCATTATGGCTTTTTTCTTATCTATTTCTAAATCTTTCCATGGATCAGTATGATAAAATGCTTTCATAATACTTAAGTACCATTCCTTTCCATTTTTCTCAAATATATTCTTTTTTATTTTCCATAACACAATTTTGTTTTGATACCCTTTCATTTCTTCATTCACAATGCTTTTACTTCTTTTTATAACTTTTATTCTTTCCCATGATTCTTTGTATTTATAATATAATATCATTTCTATCAAGTTTTTATTTTCCTTCATAATTCCTTTTAATACGTTTATACAACATTAAAGATGCTGCATGTACTATTGGGTTTATTAAACCCAAGCCTCCTTGTTCTTCTTTCATATATAGAATCCCTCTCTTGACTGGATTCAGTCTAGAGCCCCATATAAAAGAAAATATAATCATCATTAGATCCTTTTCATACTTAATAAGAATCATATGGATGTTAGCAACATAAGCAATTTTCCTATTACCATGGTGTTCAACAAGTGTGTTTTTTTTCTATATTTTTCCATCCATACATTACTTTTAACAATTAATACAATCTCATCTACATAATTATACATTATTTGCAATTGTACTTCCTTCATCATTTTGTATCCACCACTTCTTAACATTTTATTAATGTCCTTCACTATTACATTCATAACTAATGACAACATTACATTGTTAGCTGGGCAGCCCTGCTTTATTCCACATTCTGTTTTTATTTCTTCCCCAATCCAGTCATTTGCATTTAGTCTCTTTCATAAACAGTTTTTATTACTTATAATATTTTTTGCTTACATTATATGCCTGCAAAATTCTACATAATTTTATACTGAATATTATCATAGGCTTTACTTATATCCGCTACCATAACCTTCACTTTTACATCTTTATTTATATCATCAACTATTTCTCTTATTATCCATAATAACTCTTGACTTCCTTTCCTTTTTCTTCCAAATACATTTTGGTCATATATTCTATCCATTTTTGTAATCTTTTGTTATTACTCTCATAAAAATGTTATAATTCGTATTATTCAGTGTTATAGGTCTCCATTTTGTATCTCCTATTTATTTATTTTTTTAAATATACATTTTATAACTCCTGTGCGTATTTCATTCTCTTTAATTCCAATTTTTAACCATTCATTTATAAGATCTATAAAATTTTTTTGCCACTCTTTCATTTATTTATACATACCATATTCAATTCCATCCAATCCTGTTGCAGAATTCATGTTAATATCTTTTAGAATTTCATTCAATTTTTTCATAGTTAGTTTTTGTTCTAAATACTCATTATCTTCATTATTTAATTTTTCACCTTTATTAATTTGTTCTATATTTTTTCTATTTTAACAAACAATTCCAATACATTTTCTTTAATTATTTCATATATTCCTTCTTGCTGTCATATTTGCTTACCTTCCTTATGTTTTAATTCTCTTATTTTTCTTTCTTTTATAATTTTACTTAAATATGGTGTTACTTCTGGTGCAGCGGTAGCATTGTTACCTCACAGCAAGAGGTTTTCCTGTTCGATTCTCGGCTGGAGTGCGGGGAGTGCCTTCTGTGTGGAGTCTGCATGTCCTCCCCGCGGTTGGGTGGGCATTCGAAAGACATGCGTAAATGGGCGTGCCTTCGTTGAAGGTTGAACATCGAGCTGGCAACTTGGAGTTCGTGAAAATCTACTGCCAATCATTAGCGGACCGGAGTTCTGCTGTGGCGACCCCTAACCAGGAAAAGCCGAAAAACAAACAACAACAACATGGTGTTACCTCTTCTTTCTTTACTTGTAAACAATATTATTGTTTATATAACAAGTTAATTTTAATTTGACTCATTTTACATATTTCTCTTTCTTTTTCATAAAAGGAATTTATCATCTCTGATGAGCCATGATACTATCAGTTACTTCTTGCATGGCTTTACTATAAATGTCCTTAGGACCAAATCTTTCAGTTACTTCTGCCTCATGTTTATATCATGAATTAAAGACTGTTCCATAGCTCTAAAGAAATTAATCAAAAGCTTAATATAATTGAAACTAAGCTCAAGATTTAACTGCTGCCAATCTCTTAGTAAGTCCATAAAAGTATCCCCATAAGTGGGCATTTTTAATACTCTGAGCCCTCTAGGTACTAACATATAGTGTACTCAAGCTTCAAAATGCAAGAGTTGATATTGTAGACATTTAAGTTTGAATAAATAATTCTCAAAAGTCTTAAATTCTCTGTAGAAAAGCTTTTTATCAAAATTATCAATTATGACTTCAGTATCTTCACAATTAACATAGCAATCCAATAGAGGGTTGCTATTGATTCTAATCAGTTTCTCAAGACAATCAGAGCCCAATGTTCCACTTACTGGTGAATAATCCAGTTCAATATCAATTCTTTCTGCCATAGTCCGCAGGTGTACAAACAAATAAATTAATCCAAAAAGAGCAAGAAAGTATTCCACTGTGAAAAGGTCCCAAGAATAACAAAAATAGTATCAGGAAAAACAAATCTTTGAAAGGAACCAACCACAGCAGCAGAAAGTAATAAAATGACAATATTTTATTAAATGGTGAACACTTTCATGCCCAACTGAGCACTTCTTCAGACCAATAAAAACAACTACAACTAAAAGCTATTATATACAGAAAAGGAAATGACATCACTTAATTAGCTAATACATAAATAAATGACTGCTATTTAAATAATTTACAAGCTTTTAAAATAGGTTTTAGTGGAACATAACCGTTTAACCCTGGATACTTATAAGCCTGAAACCTCATGATCCAATCTATTTCATGTTGTTTTGTGATATGTTTAATGTCCCTAAGACACTTTCCAAAACTTAAACATATTAACAATGTTTGCTAGGAATGTCATGCTAGGCATTATGTTCCCCAATCACATTCAAGGCAATTTATATAAAAATCTAGCAGTTATTTTCCTATGGCTGATCCGACACTAGAGACTTCCTGCTGGATGTGTGAAAATGATGTTAGGCTTTTATGAATGAATCTTCACATGGTAGATTTTATAATTTGAATCACACTGAAAGACGAGCTTTGTTTGGATTGTAAGAAGATGATACTATAATGTTACGTCCTGCTGATAAAGGTGGCTCATTGGTTATATTAGATAGAGGTTTTTATCTTGAATTAATGCAGGAAATGCTTAATGATGTCAATGTTTATGAAGTAATTTATGTTCAGAGAGTACATGCTTTTATTAACGAAGTACATCAAGTCTTGAGGAATAGTTTGGCAGCTTGCATGATAACCTTGGATTTGTATAATTATTTTAAAATTGATTTGCCCGTTGTACCCACTCTGAATGGTTTACATAAAGTTTAGATATACCCCCCCATGAGACCTATTGTGTCGGGGAGGGGGTGGGTGACTGAAGCACTTTCTATTTATGTTGAAAAGGAATTAAGAGGGTTGGTAGATTCTTCAACCATTTTAAAAAACACCAAGCAGTTCTTAAGTAATTTATACACATGCATTAATGAATAATATAAGAGAGGTGCATTTTGTGACACTGGATGTGCAGTCACTTTTGACATTATACTGAATGATGAAGGCCAAGGCCTGCCATGGTGGTACAGCAGTAGTGTTGTTACCTGACAGCAAGGGGTTCTCCCATTCGATTCTCGGCTTGGCTTGGGAGTGCCTTCTGTGTGGAATCTGCATGTCCTCCCCGCGGTTGGGTAGCGTTCGAAAGACATGCATGCTTAAATGGGCGTGCCTTCCTTGAAGGTTGGGCATCGAGCTGGCACCTCGGCATTTCGTAAAAAATCTACTGACAATCATTAGCAGACTGGAGTTCCGCTGTGGCGACCCCTTACCGGGAAAAGCTGAAAGACAAAACAAACTGAATGATGAAGGCCTACATTTTTTCTATTTGGAAGAACATAGTAATTTCAGTGAAATGAAGGTAGTATTGATTTGTTCCCTCATTACTTTGATATTAGGGAACAATGTTTCTCTGTTCAATGGCACTTATTATTGGCAAAAGCAGGGTGTAGCCATGGGCACACCCTGCGCAAACAGTTATTCAAATTTAGTTATGTCCCACTGGGAGTATACATATTTCCTGCAAGAAAATGAGTTTTGTGAGCACATTAAGTTCTTTAAAAGATTTGTGGATGATATCTTTATTCTGTGGGAAGGTAGTGAAAATGATATCCCAGAATTCATTAAGTATTTGCACAACACCACCCCTTTTCGGAAATTTGCTTTTAAATGTTCATGACTTGTTATGGATTGTCTAAATGTCGAGGTATATAGGATGGAAGATAATACCATTGCCACTAGACTCTATAGGAAGCCATGCCATATGAGCACTACCCATAGAAGAGACAGCATGCATCCATCCAAGGTTTTTAAGAACATGTTAAAGGACAGGGCATGAGAGTCTCGAGACTCAACAGTAAAGAGAACACTTTTGGGTCTGGTTTAAACATGCTTGCATCTGAATTTACGGTTTTATTTAAGGTTACAGGGATTCTGAGATATGCAACATGGCTAGGACTTTTAAGGCATCTAGGTCTAGTTCAGCTCGACCTTATTTTTCTAGAGGTGATTTGTCAAATGAAGTCAGTCAGATCAGCATTACTGAAAGCAGTAGAAGGGTAAACTTTTTGATGCATTACACTAATGATACTAATGTTTTTTGTGATATAAGCAAGAAAAATTGGCCTATCCTACTGTCGAATATTGAGATTGGAGATGATGTAGGGGATCATCCACATTTTGTTTTTTAAAAATAAAATGTCCTTAAAAAGACTGTTGTGCTATAAAGATGGTGAGAAGGCTGATAGGTCTAAACCCACAAGGACAGTACCATGTGGGAATTGTAATTTTTGTAAATATATAGATTAGACCAAAATCTTTAGACATCCAGTAACTGGCCACGAGTTAGAGCTTAAGGCTGGTTCCATTTGTTCAACTCCTAATGTGGTTTACGTAGTATGCTGTCAAGCATGCCCTGGTTTTTATATAGTGAAAACTATCAGGATGTTGAAGGAGAGAATAAGGGACCATCTTATGGCAATTAGGACTAGAGACATAAGAAATGTCTTAGCCAAACATACAACTGATAGAGGTGATTTGCATATGTACAAGCTTAGGGCCTTAGAATGTTTAAGGTTTATAAAGCATCTTGGGGACATTAAAAATATCACAGAACAACATGAAACAGATTGGATCATGAGGTTTCAGGCTGATAAGCATCCAGATTAAATGGTTATGTTCCCTTAAAACCTATTTTAAAAGCTTGTAAATTATTTAAATAGTAGTCATTTATTTATGTATTAGCTAATTAAGTGATGTCATTTCCTTTTCTGTATATAATAACTTTTAGTTGCAGTTGTTTTTATTGGTCTGAAGAAGTGCTCAGTTGGGCATGAAAGTGCTTACCATTTAATAAAAGATTGTCATTTTATTACTTTCTGCTGCCATAGTTGGTTCCTTTTAAGAATTTGTTGTTCCTGCTACTATTTTTGTTATTCTTGGCACCTTTTCACAGGGTCTATATTAGAACATCGAAGTCTCAGAACTTCGAATGTTCTAATATCAAACCCAATTCAGCGAACACTGACAACATCGAACATTTACAACAGTGAATTTTTTCCTAGGGAAAACATTTGCTGTTCCGAAACACATAGACACAACACAAGCACACCAACAAACAGCAATCCACACACATACCCTTTAAATCTTACATCTAACCCTACACTAAACTGTACATACACCACTAACTATCCACTTACCTTAACCCAAATCCCTCAGCCTAAGGTCCATCACTATCGCACACTCACCTCACCCGCGCCCTAACCCTAACTCATCTACCCCGCCCTAACCCCCACGTCCACACAATTGCACACTTACCTGACCCGTGCCCTAACCCGCCCTAACCCTCACTTCCACACAATAGCACACTTACCTGAACCCGACCCGTAATGTTCCACCACAGCGCTGAAAATAGCAAAGTGACAGAAACAGACAACCAAATTCTTTGCCTGGGAAAAAATTTGGTTTTCTGTAGCTTTGCTATTTTCAGCGTTCGCTGAAAAGGGTTCGATATTAGAACAATCGAAGTTCTGAAACTTCGATATTCTAGTATAGACCCTTTTCACAATGGAGAACTTTCTTGCTCTTTTTGGATTCTAAAAAACCCACTTTTTTATATTTCCCTTTAAAATTAAGCCACTAAAGAGTCCAGTTATCATAAAACTCTTTCATATTCATATGAGTTTTCCATAATTCCATAAGTTCTTTTTTTCTTTTCTAAATCTAATTTATTTTCATTAATTCTCTATACTCCTTTTCCTGTTCTTATATATTCTTCATTTTCTTGTACTTTAACTCATATAGCCACACAATCTGAAAATCCAGCATATTTAATTCATTTTTTATAACTTTTAAACTATCAGATACTAAAAAAATAATCAATTTCTGCCCTAATTTCATTCTCTTTTGTAGGTCCAGTGGTTATTCTCCCATACAATTAACTTTCCACTTTTTTAACATCACAATTGCTCTTATTTTTTCTTAAATTACAATTAAAATCACCCACCACCTTAATTCCATATTTACACAAACACATTCAAGAATATTTTAAACATCCTTTCTCTCTCTCTTTTTTTTGTTACATATGCATATAAGGCTGTAATTCTATACACATATTTTTTCCATCTCAAGTCTGTTACCATAATTCGTCCTATGGTTACATATAATATTTGAATCCTTTCTTGACATAATATACATATGCCCGAGCATGTTTCTTTTCCCATGTTCCAAACTACCGGACCATTCCAAAGTTTTTCATTTTGTGTTCTTTCTTCCTCCCTCTGTTAATAATCTAATATCTTCTAAAACAATAATATGTGCATCTACTGCAGCACACCATTGTAATATACCTATTCTCTACTGCAGCACACCATTGTAATATACCTATTCTCTACTGCAGCACACCATTGTAATATACCTATTCTCTACTGCAGCACACCATTGTAATATACCTATTCTCTACTGCAGTACACCATTGTAATATACCTATTCTCTACTGCAGCACACCATTGTAATATACCTATTCTCTACTGCAGTACACCATTGTAATATACCTATTATACCATGACCCCCCATTAATATTCCAAAACGTGCATGCTGATTGGCCAGCGTGCACGTTGTAAATCGACTTATACTAATGGAAAAAGGTCAGGTCGCCCGGACTTTTTCCATTAGTATAAGTCTCTTTTAAAACACTGTCTTGCTATGTTAAAAGAGTTTAACATAGCGACACAGGTTTAAAAAAAGCAACGGAGATCTCCGTTGCTTTTTTTAAAGCTGTCTCGCTATGTTAAACTCCTTTAACATAGCGACATTAGTATAAAAAGCAACGGAGATCTTGCTTTCTCCGTTGCTTTTTATAAACCTGTCGGTATGTTAAATGTTTAACATAGACAGCTTTAAAAAGCAACGGAGATCTTGCTTTCTCCGTTGCTTTTTTATAAACCTGTCTCGCTATGTTAAACCCATTTAACATAACCAGATAGGTTTAAAAAAAAAAGCAACAGAGAAAGCAAGATCTCTGTTGCTGTTTACTGTTTCGCTATGTTAAATCGGTTTAACATAGTGAGACAGCTTTAAAATAATCAACGGACATCTCTGTTGCTTATTTTAAAGCTGCCTCGCTATGTTAAACCCATTTAACATAGCGAAACAGTAAAAAGCAATGGAGATCTTGATTTCTCTGTTGCTTTTGGCCACAGCTCTGATGTACTGCGTAGGCATGCGCAGTACATCAGAACTGCCGCGGATACCAGACAGCTGCGGAAGGGCAGCAAAGAGGCATTATACAATGCCATTATTTAAGAAAAGTAATTACTTCTTTTCTTAAATAATGTCATAGTATAATAGCAATAACCCACTTCTGGGTGTGGGTAATGCGGCATTTACCCACGGTTGTCTTTGTTTGCCAACCGTGGGTAAATCCCGCATTACCCGCACCCAGGCGTGGGTTATTGCTATATTCTCTACTGCAGCACACCATTGTAATATACCTATTCTCTACTGCAGCACACCATTGTAATATACATATTCTCTACTGCAGCACACCATTGTAATATACCTATTCTCTACTGCAGCACACCATTGTAATATACATATACTCTACTGCAGCACACCATTGTAATATACCTATTCTCTACTGCAGCACACCATTGTAATATACCTATTCTCTACTGCAGCACACCATTGTAATATACCTATTGTCTACTGCAGTACACCATTGTAATATACCTATTCTGTACTGCAGCACACCATTGTAATATACCTATTCTCTACTGCAGCACACCATTGTAATATACCTATTCTCTACTGCAGCACACCATTGTAATATACCTATTCTCTACTGCAGCACACCGTTGTAATATACCTATTCTCTACTGCAGTACACCATTGTAATATACCTATTCTCTACTGCAGCACACCATTGTAATATACCTATTCTCTACTGCAGCACACCATTGTAATATACCTATTGTCTACTGCAGTACACCATTGTAATATACCTATTCTGTACTGCAGCACACACCATTGTAATATACCTATTCTCTACTGCAGCACACCATTGTAATATACCTATTCTCTACTGCAGCACACCATTGTAATATACCTATTCTCTACTGCAGCACACCATTGTAATATACCTATTCTCTACTGAAGCACACCATTGTAATATACCTATTATACCATGACCCCCATTAATATTCCAAAACGTGCACGCTGATTGGCCAGGGTGCACGTTGTAAATCGACTTATACTAATGTAAAAAGGTCCGTCGCCGGACTTTTCCATTAGTATATGTCTCTTTAAACACTGTCTTGCTATGTTAAAAGAGTTTAACATAGCGACACAGGTTTAAAAGCAACAGAGATCTCCGTTGCTTTTTTTAAAGCTGTCTCCATGTTAAACTCCTTTAACATAGCGACACAATGTATAAAAAGCAACGGAGATCTTGCTTTCTCCGTTGCTTTTTAAACTTGTCTCGCTATGTTAAATGGGTTTAACATAGCGAGACAGGTTAAAAAGCAATGGAGAAAGCAAGATCTCCGTTGCTTTTACTGTTCACTATGTTAAATGGGTTTAACATAGCGAGACAGCTTTAAAATAATCAACGGAAATCTCCGTTGCTTATTTTAAAGCTGTCTCGCTATATTAAACCATTTAACATAGCGAAACAGTAAAAAGCAATGGAGATCTTGCTTTCTCTGTTGCTTGCCACAGCTCTGATGTACTGCGTGGGCATGCGCAGTACATCAGAACTGCCATGATACCAGACAGCTGCGGAAGGACAGCAAAGAGGCATTATACAATGCCATTATTTAAGAAAAGTAATTATTTCTTTTCTTAAATAATGTCATAGTATAATAGCAATAACCCACTTTTGGGGGTGTGGGTAATGCGGGATTTACCCACGGTTGTCTTAGTTTGCCAACCGTGGGTAAATCCCGCATTACCCACACCCAGGCGTGGGTTATTGCTATATTCTCTACTGCAGCACACCATTGTAATATACCTATTCTCTACTGCAGCACACCACTGTAATATACCTATTCTCTACTGCAGCACACCATTGTAATATACCTATTCTCTACTGCAGCACACCATTGTAATATACCTATTCTCTACTGCAGCACACCATTGTAATATACCTATTCTGTACTGCAGCACACCATTGTAATATACCTATTCTCTTTTTATGATTTTTTATACTGTTCACATTTAAAGCTAATATTTTCAGCTTTTAAGAACAGCTAGTATAATAAAATGTTTACAACTTTCCTTTCTTATTTTCTGTAAGCATTATATTTTTTAATTTTCTTTTTCTTTCTTTAACTTGTTTCCCTATTGATTTCTTTTTATTTCTTTCTGTGCCAATCAGCTTTTTTTCATATGTCTCCTCTGTTTCTTTTCCATTGTTACTGTCTTTAACTTCATATATGAGCTCTTTATCAGTCACTTTTTGTGCATTTTCTGTTTCTTCTGTATAACTTCATTTTCTTGCACATTCATTTCACATTCTAGCCATGAATGACCAGTATTGCCACATTTCCTGCACTTTAAATCACATTTTTTGCATTATGCCCCGTTTTACCACATTCATTGATTAAATGATCATTTTTTCCACAAAACCTCTGTTACCATGAACATTAATAATACTAGGTGCATGTATAACATTATCATTTTCCATTTTCAGTATTACTCCACATTCCCATCCCCCAGTCCATAGTCCTTTCCATCATATATTTTTGTAGTGCCTATTACTTCTTTACATATAATTAACAAATGTTCTTCCAGTTCTTTTGCTTCAACTTCAGTTCTAAACTGGATCATTATTCTTTTTTTTGTTTGTCTGTAAAACACTTGCACCACGTATTCTGACCACGGAGAAATATTTTTCTTTTGTAAAGATCCACCCAAAAAATTTTCCATGGCCTGCCCAGTCTCAAATATCAAGTCACAAAAAGTCACTTTATTATTTAAAATAAATGCTCTTAACTCTTTTGCTGTGAAACCCAGAGGTACTATGACAGTCTCAAGCTTCATACCTGTCCAAACTTTCTTTTTTACTGCTCACATGTACTGTATACTTCTTTTTTGTTTCTTTTATTTCTTATAGCTTCATAGGTTGGTACTAGGCTATCAGCCCTAGGGCCTATATAAGCCTAGCCATAAAAATTCCCTGGCTATTTCTTCCCACATTATTTACTTTCCTGGACCCCTGTCTAGCAGGGCGACTGACGTGATCCCTGGGGTGAATTTCCTTTCTCCCATCCAATTGTCAAGGTTCCTTTTGAAGAGGGCCAAAGAGGCACTCTGCTTGACATGTATGGGCAATCTATTCCAGAGTCTGGGGAGTCTCTGGGTCAGGAACCTATCCCTCCAGCATGTTTTGTTTATTGTGATGACAAGGTTTAGATCCCTGGAGCGTGTGGCTCTGAGGGATTGGGATTTCTGTAAGTCTAGCATGTCCAACAGCTCTGGGTTTGACATGGCCTTGTATGTTAAGCAGAGATTGCCTCTGAGTAGACGATATGTGACAGAGTACAGCTGGAGTTGTTTAAGGCGGTCAGCGTAGGGCATCTGCTTTAGGCCTGTGATTCTTTTAGTGAGGTATTTCTGCAGCCTTTCCGGTTGTTGCAGATGTCTTGAGAGGTACATACCAAATGGGGCATTGTATTCTATAATGGGTCTAATGAGGGATGAGTACAGTGGGACAATGACCTCCTTTTTTCTGGATTTTTTTCTTTGCCCCTTCTCCAACATTTGTGCATATGTTTTTGTCTTTGGAACTTTTTCTGGCATAGCCTCTTCTTCTCCTTTTTCTTCTTCTATTGTTTCCACTGGAGAAAGCTGGAATGTCAGTCCACTTGTTTCCCTTCTGTTGTCAGCCTCCTACAACTCTTTATCTTCAAGATGATCAGGATGATGAACTCTTGCTAGATTCAAATTATTCTGTCTATGAGAGATGCAAATATTTAACTAATCTGGAGGCTTTCTTCTCACAAAAAAACATAGACTTTGAGCAGTACACACTTCCACCATGATCTAAATAGCCCCATTTTGTTTATTTGGTTAGTTAGTTAGTTATTGTTGACCAAGTTAGTACCACTAGGCTAGAGGACTCTCTTTAGGGGAGAACTGAGGTTGTACTTATAATACTAGAGAAAAATTGGCCAGGGAATCAGGGAACTCCCCCTATTCTTGGTAGTTGGTGAAGGTATGGGGTGTTACACATCCTGACTTCCTGTTCCTATTCCAGGTATGGAGGCAGCCTGTTGGAACGGGGAGAAAACATGGCTGCCTGAAGCCAAAGCAATTTGGAATTTCAATGTGTTGAAAATGAAGAAAAATGATAGTATTGCTACCAGAATTGTTTTAGGTTATGTGGGAGCAGAGAAAATGTTGTTTGCTGATGGTGAGGAGATCTGAAAGGAAATGGAACTAAGAGTGATCATAGGACATTACTAGGGTCTTGGCCCTGAGGCCCTTACACTCCTAGCCAAGAATTTAGCCCATATTCCATCAAGTCAGCACCCTATGTCACTGTCCAGCATGGACTTTCTGTTCCCCATCCAGTTATCCAGGTTGTGCTTAAAAAGGTTTAATGAGACACTCTGCTTTACATGGAGATGGAGTCTATTCTACAAAAGGGGGATTCTCTGGGACACAAATCTGTCCCACTAACAAGTTCTATTGATGTCACAGACCAGGTTGAGGTCTCACGTGCAGGTTACTCGAGTGGAGCTTGACTTGTGGATATGCAGCAGTCCCATCAGGGCAGGGTCTGAGATTGCTTTGTATGCCAGACAGAGGTCACCGCTGAGGAGTCTGTAGGAGACTGAGTAGAAGGACAGGGCTTTTAGCCTATCTGTGTAGGGTAGATGTTTGAAGCCCTGGATTCTCTGGGTGAAGAATCTCTGTGGTCTCTCCAGCTGCTGCATGTGCTTTGTGAGGTACATGCCGATGCATTGTATTCAATAATCTGTCTTAGGGAAGAATGGAGGGATGTTATGACCACCTTGTCCCTGGATGAGATACTCTTACTAATGAGGTGGGGAATGTAGAAAGCGTTCCATACAACTGAGGCAATATGATGGTCAAAAGTCAGTTTGCTATCAACCTGGGTTCCCAAGGCCCTCACAACTGATTGCATGCTTAGTGCCTTATTATCAATGTGATAATTTGTGGGGATGTTGGTCTCCCCAAAAGGGATAATGATGCATTTTTTGGCATTCAGTTTGAGGCCATGTTTCTGGAACCAGTCATTTGTTTGGGTGAGACCCTCTTGGAGGATGTCCACATCACTAGGGGAATTGATGACAGCACCCGGCTTGCAGCCATCTGCAAACTTGGTCAGCCATAGCCCACTAGACTTGCCCTGCACCATCCCTGGGGTACACCGCTTGTTATGGGTCTACTACTTGAGGTGGCTTCCCCTATTTTGACTAGGTGGGTTCTGTCAGTGAGCCAGTTTGCTACCCATCTGGTAACAGATGGATTGATGCCTAGCTGAGAGAGTTTATCTATTATACCTGAGTGGGGAATAGTATTGAAGGCCTTGGCCAGGTCAAGGTAGGCAGTGTTTAACATCTTCCTCTTGTCTATGGCCTTGATGACCGTCTCAAACAAGTTGACCACATTTAACAGGCATGACCTCCCCTTGAAAAAAAAACTGTGTGGGATCAAGTCTCTGGAGGTTGCCAATGTCCTTGTTAATGAGGTCCATAATAATCTTCTCCATGGCCTTGCAGATCAGGCTAGTTAGGCTGATGGCTCTATAATTTCCTGGATTGGTGGATGCTCCACCTCTGTGAAAAGGGATGACAGTAGCTGTCCTCCACTCTGCTGGGATGAAATAAGTACTCAGGCTTTGGTTGAATAGGGTGCCTAATGGCATTGCAAGTTCCTCCCTGAGTTCATGTAGGATGCAGCCTGGGATGTTATCGGGTTTTGTGGAGGCTGTATTTGTTGCCTTTGAGAGGGCAGTGATGACTTGCTCCCTAGAGATAAGGGGAGGGGGGCAGGTACTGGAGATGTCTTGTTTTACTGATGGGACAGAAGAGTGAAGTTTTCACTGAACCTGTCTGCCAGCAGGTTAGCTATATCTACAGGGTTTGTGTATGTGGTGTCCTTGACCACCAGTTCTGAGCAGATCTGGGCACTTCCCTTGAGATTGCGGACATATGTGAAGAAAGCCTTATGATTGTCTTTAACAGATGTGGCCAGTTTGGACTCAAAGTTTGCTTTGGAGGATTTCACTAGTGGTGGAGATGGATTCAGAAGAAAACTGTCAGAAAAATTTGTTTGAAGTGGCAGAAACAGCAGAAAAATGTGTTATTTCAATCTTCCAGTTGGGAGAGTTGCAGGATGAGTATCTGGAAGAACTAGTTAACCAGAGTGAGACAGAAATTGAGCGATATTATGGAAAAATAGAAGAGAGAGAAAAACAGAAGGAAAATGAGGCAAAGAAGGTTCCAGAAAAAAGTCAACTTCTCAAATGGTGGAAGAAGGAACTAAGGAGAAAGCAGAGGTGAAGAAAAAGTATGTTGCTCGGGTTAGCAGTAAGAAAAAGGTCTGGACAATATATGATGTATGGGACAATGTTATTGCACGTCTGGGAGTAAAAGCTGAGGAGGTAAGAGCTGTCATTTTAATTAACAGAGAAACTTTTTGACCTTGTTTTTTGAAACTGGTTAGGCTATGGAAAACTTTTTGGATACCTATGAAAAAAAAGCAGACTTTCCATGGTCAGAATGTGTTGTCCAAGCCATTTTCAGGTAAAAAAAAAAGAATTTTGATTGTTTAGAACTAATGTGGAAGCAAAAGAAGTGAGTGAATATTTGTTAATGTGCAAAGATGTGCTAGGCACTACTAAAATCTATGGTGAAAGAGGATTATGGATTGGGGTTGGGAATGTGGAATAATTTTAAAATGGGAAATGATGATTTAATACACATACCTAGTATTAATGCGCATGGCAGTAGAGGTTTTATAAGGTACAGAGGACAAGCAAAGACTTGTTATTTTTGTGGAAAAAGTGATAATTTAATTTATGAATGTGATAAAAAAGATGTTATTTATGTAATCAGGCAGGCCATAATACAAAGAAATATGAAATTAAATGTAAAAAATGTGGCAGTACAGGATATTCATGGTAAGAATGTGAAGTAAAAATAAAAAAATGAAGAGGAAATTCTACAAGAAAAAGAGTTAGAAAATGTACAAGAGCACAACCCCCCCCCCTAACAATAGTGTTTACATTTAAGGGGAAAGACAAAGCGGAGGAAAACATGAAAAAGAGACTGATGAATCAAGTGGAAAAGAGTTGGAGTGACATATAATAAAAGGCAAGAAGAAAATCAGTAGGAAAGTGACTTGGGGAAAGAAAAAGAACATTTAAAAATATAAAAAGAGAATAAGAAAGGTAAGGGATAAAACAAAATATTTAGTTGTTCTATAAAGCTGAAAATGTTAGCTTTGAAAGTGAACAGTATGAAAAATATTGAAAAAAGAATTACTATTTTACAATGGTGTGCTGCAGTAGATGTGAAAGTAATTGTGTTAGAAGACATTAGATTTTTAACAGAAGAAGAAAGGGCACAAACAGTGAAACTTTGGAATGATATTGTTATTTGGAACGTAGGCAAAGAAACATGCTCAGGTATATGTATATTATGCCAAGAAGATATAAAAAGTAGATATTACAATGGTAGAACTGGGCCAAATAACAGTAGTGGATATCAGATGGAGAAAGTATGTATATAGACTAATAGCTTTATATGCATATGTAACAAAAAAATAAATAATGTTTGAAAATATACTTGTGTTTGTGTTAGCATAGATATTATAATGACAGGTGACTTTAATTGTAATTTGAGAAATAAAAAGAATAGTTGTGATGTTAAAAATTATGAAGAGTGGAAAATTAAAAATATGGGAAAATAAGCATCGATCTTATGAAAGAAATTAAATTAAGACAGAAATTGATTATTTTTTTACATTAGAAGGCCTAAAAATCACATGAAATTGAATCATATGTACTGGGTTTTCTGATCATGTGGTGATTTGGTTAAGAATTAATGAAAAAGAGGAATATATCAAATAGGAAGAGATATATAAAGAATAAATGAAAAAAGTTAGAATCAGTTGAAAGAAGAGAAATTATAGAATTATGGCAACAACATATTAGTATGAGAGAGTTTTTATGAAAATTAGACAATATGGTGGAATCAGTTCAAAAAGAAATACAAAAAAGTATTTTTAGAATGTAAAGAAAAGAAAAAAAGAAAAAAATGGAATACAACATATGTTGAAAATATTTAACAGAGAAGAAAAAATCATTTTATGAAAAAGGAAAAGAATTATGTAGAAGAAATCAGGACAAGGTTAATAAATTATTATATAAGCAAAAATAGTGTTTACAAGGGGAAAAAGATGTAGTAGCACTACAGTTATATAAGATAGTAAAAGAAGGAAAGATGAGAGAATTAAAAGAACAAAGAATGCAAACAAGTTAAAAAGAGGGAGAAATATAAGAAATAATTAAAGAATATGTACTAGATTTATATAGTAAAAAGAGGTTAACAAAGAACAAATTTACAATGGGGAAAATTAAATAAGGAAGTTAATGAGTATTTTGAGAGAAAGAATAAATATAAATGAGTTGAATAAAGTCATGAAAGATATTAACATTAATTCAGCTACAGGCTTGGCTGGAATTGAATATAGTACAGTGGATATAAAAAGTTTACACACCCCTGTTAAAATGCCAGGTTTTTGTGATATAAAAAATGAGACCACAATAAAGCATTTCAAAACTTTTCCCACCTTTAATGTGACCTATAACTTTTAAAATTCAATTGAAAAACAAACAAATCTGTTAGGGGAAAAAATATAAAAATTAAAAAAAATGCACAATAAGCTGGTTGTATGTGTGCTCACCCTTAAATTAATACTTTGTTGAAGCACCTTTTGATTTAATTACAGCATTCATTCTTCTTGGGTAGGAGTCTATCAGCATGGCACATCTTGACTTGGCAATATTTCTCCACTCTTCCTTGCAAAAGCACTCCAAATCTGTCAGATTGCAAGGACATCTCTTGTGCACAGTCCTCTTTAGGTCACCCCACAGATTTCCTATTGGATTTAGGTCTGGGCTCTGGCTGGGCCATTCCAAAACTTTAATTTTCTTTTGGTGAAGCCATTCTTTTATTGATTTGGATGTATGCTTGGGGTCATTGTCATGTTGAAATGTGAAATTCCTCTTCATCTTCAGCATTCTAGCAGGCACCTAAAGGTTTTGGGCCAAAAGTGACTGGTATTTGGAACTGTTCGTAATTCCCTCCACCTTGACTAAAGCCCCAGTTCCAGCTGAAGAAAAGCAACCCCAAAACATGATACTGCCACCACCATGCTTCACCATGGGGATGGTATTCTTTTGGTGATGCGAAGTGTTGTTTTTGCACCAAACATACCTTTTGGAATTGTGCCCAAAAAGCTCAGGCTTGGTCTCATCAGACCATAGCACATTTTCCCACATGCTTTTGGGAGACTTGATGTATTGTTTTGCAAACTTATGCCAGGCCTGAATGTTTTTCTTTGCAAGAAAAAGCTTCCATTCTGCAAACCTACCCCATAGCCCAGACATATGGAGAATATGGGAGATTGTTGTCACATGTAGTACCCAACCAGTACTTGCCAGAAATTCCTGCAGCTCCTTCTGTGTTGCTGTATGTCTCATCTCTTGGCAGATTCCCTGACCACTTTTCATCTTGTCTTTTCATCAATTTTGGAGGGACGTCCAGTTCTTTGCAATGTCACTGTTGTTCCATATTTTCTCCACTTTTTGATGACTGTCTTCATTGCGTTCCATGGTATATCTAATGCTATGGAAATTTTTTGCACCCTTCTCCAGACAGATACCTTTCAACAATGAGATCCCTTTGATGCTTTGTAAGCTGTGAACCATGTTTTTTGCTGTAGAAGGCAACTGAGTAAATGTCAGGAAAATCCTACTAGGACAGCTGAAGTTTATTTGTGGTTAATCGGAGTTTCTTTAATTGATGGCAGGTGTGTACCCAAGAAGACCGAATGCTGTAATTAAATCAAAAGGTGCTTCAACAAAGTATTAGTTTAAGGGTGGGCACACTTATATAATCAACTTTTTGAGCCTGTTGTGCCACTGACAATCACCATCAAGCCCCTTTTTTCCCTAATTTTCTATATGGGGTCAGGGTGTCCTGTCAATTGCCGCTATCTCTCTTGATTCAATGCCACTATCTTACCTTCTGTGACAGGTCTTCTCTCCCACAGTCCATCCATCTCTTTGCTGGACACCCTCATTTTCTCTTGCCTTCTTCCCATCTCTACCTAATGTTCTTCACTAAATTGTCTTCTGCTTTCGTTCACATGCACCCTAACAACCACAGTCTGTTCTCGTTGACCTTCTCTGCAATTGGAATGACTTTGGCTTCTCCTCTGATGCTGTTATTTCTTCATCTGTCCCATAGTGTGCATCTGATCACTCAACACCAACACTTCATCTTCCTCACCTCTATCTTCCTCAAATTATCTGCCTTCACTTTTCAAGTTTATGTACCACACAGCAGTACTGGTTGCACTACTGTGTTGTACACCTTACTTTTTAGCTTCTTAGGCATTTTTCTGTCACACACTACCTCTTGATTCTCAGTGAGAGTTGGCTGTAGCCCCTCTGATTCCACCACAATCTAAACAAAATCACAATAAAATGTTAGACACACTGAGGCTGTAAAAAGTCTTTACAAAAGCCTGGTATAGCTAGGAAAACTAGGTCTCAGGTTGTGCAAATCCAGCATCTTATCTCTTCCATGCACAGTCACCAGGAGTTAAATCACTTCAAATATGTTACTTCAAACCAGTGCACTAATAAATATATATTTTGTGATAGGTGACTTTATAATTAGGTATACAGATTCATTGTTTAATAGGCTGGATAAAGATAGAATAATGGTGAACTGTCTTTCAGGTTTCAGGATCTCTGACATCAAAAGGAGATCCTTTCACCTGAAAACTATGGCTGGGAGATTATGTTGGTCCAAGTGTCAAAGAATATTTTTGGGCACATAACCTTGACAGACATGCAGGGAGACATAACAGAATAGTCCAAACATCTGATAACTGTAGACAAGACACTGGTCCTGAATGGAATCCTTCATTCTCCAATAACGCCAACAATTGGTCAAAATATTTTGTCATTCTATGCAGGTACACTATGTGACATCATAGGACAAGTTGCTTGACAGTACAACTTACTTTGCAAAAGATATTCTGCACCTCTCATTCTAAGGCTTCTACTTACTGGCTTAAGCCATTGCTGCCACCATAGTACCTTTTTAGACAGTCCAGTGAATGGACATTCCAGCATAACAAACGTATCAAACCAAAAACGAGATCACATTATGGTATCTGTGCTAAATGCCAGAAATCTCAACAACATATTGCTTGATCTTGAACCTCTTCTGCATTTAGAACACATCCACATTTGTGCAATTGCAGAGATGACAGTTAAGTGTAATACCTGGTTGTGTACCTACCATGTCTTCAGGTAGAATGAAAATTCTAATGGGATAACTTCCATGCAGATTCCTAGATACACATAAATAGAACACCGAGAACTCCAGATCACCCTAAACAAGACAAATTTTCAGCAGATCCCTAGCATATGATTGAAGTTTCAAAACTTCTAAATTCATATGATCAAAGTCTTGAAATAAACGTTTTGAATGGAGATCGCGGTACAGTGCAGATTGGGAAATTTACCCTTTTCCTTACTGTAGTGCCATATTAGAGTTGACATATTTAATTTGCAGGGGGGTGTGCAGGAGGGCCTTGGTTCTCTGCAAAAATGTAAAAAAGATTTTGTTTTTCATTTTTTCTTTTATGTTTGATGTTTCAAAACTTCGATCATATGGTCTCAATCATATGGATTTCAACGTTTTGAAACTTCAGTCATACGATAGGGGTCCTTTTCAGCATATTCACTGTGACAGGACACCTTCAATGTTCCCTGATAATCATGTCAGGATTCCTAAATATATTTGATGGACTCCCTATATACAAGAAATCCATTATATTGGAAGACTTTAACTACTCCTCAGTAAACTGGAGCATTTTATCTCCAGTGTAGAAGATGTCCAGAAGTTCTTAGAGTTAATAAACAAAAACTCTCTGGCTTAACAAACTCACTAGATGATACAGTTTTCTCAATTTTACCCTTACAAATATAGTCTTTTAATGCACTATTCCCATGGTATCACCTTCCCGATTAAGCCACTCCATAAAGTAGTGACTTTCACATTCAAAATTTCCAAAGCCCCTGTATCTAGTATCTTGGAATTTAAGGATTTCAAATGTACTAACCTCATCAAATTTTATGACAGTTTTTTTTTCAAAATTCACTCATGACAGCACCACCTCTGACAGCAACACAGTAGATACCTTTATGAAGGAGTTCTGGTAGTTCCAACCCGAGCAAAATATAATGAGAAATTTGAAAACAAACTTTTTTGGATGTCCTCCTGCATAAATAAAGTTTACAATAAAAGAAATTTATACAGCAGTCCCAAAGGCACTCATATCAAGGATATTACTAAAAACTTATAAAATACTATTAAGTTTACTAAAGTATCCATTATGTAGGTTAGCATCTGTAACTCTGAATAATTATAAATCCCTCATTTACATTAGGAAATTAAAAGACCCCCACAAGTTCACCACAGTGAGAATTGAACCTCTTACCTATTTAGTTGCACAATCTACAGAGCACAGTATTTAGTCACAAGTGCCACAGGAGAAGACTGACTTTAGTGATGTAAAAAAATGTAATTAGTAAAACTTCTCTGTTCAGAACAGTTGATAGTGTGCATCACAGGTTTTGGGACAAGTCTATGTGTATGGACAAGCCAACGTAACAGCACTGTGCTTGTCCTGCATAACGACATCCTTCTTGGTTACAATTTATATACTATCCTTCATGTACATTGCGTTACTACGATGGACATGTACCTGTTTCGCAGTATGGGATGGCAGTGACAGTCACAATTTAAACCACTGGGTTATCAATCAAGCATTCCTGTGATTTCATTCCAGGAAGATTATATGCAAGTAGTAAACATTTATAGTGTCACTGTCACTTGTCTTTTCTCATGCATGTGTAATGTACATTGACAGTATGAAAAGACATTTTTTAAATATGACAGTGCACTGCAGAATAAAAGTGATGGACTATGTGTGAATAGGTTATCCACGTTGTAACAAAGCTGCAAGTGTAACTGTTGGCATGGAGACATACATTAACAGACTGAGATGACTAAATCAACAGCACTCTGAAAACCTTGTACCTTATTTTGAAAATTCAGTAAATACATACAGACATTGTACAACCTGAATGAAGAATTGTTTGCTGTAAATAATTTTACTGTTTGCCTGAATCACAGAACTGCAAGCTCAGTTGTGCTGCTGATGGCACAGTATTAGCGCATGCATAATCATATCCTGAAGTGTTGAACTTAGAATGGGTTTACAAGTTGTCAATGGTGCTCTGTGCCGATGCCCTTGCAAATAAGAACAGATATGTGTTATTGCTACTGTTTCAGTTGTCATGATTTACAAATTTGTCATGACAGTTGTAGTTCTTCATTCCTTATATATTATACGCATGAGGGACAATGTATGTTATTGCTGGTGTAAACATGACTTATGGAACAGTTTTGAATGAAGGTGATTTATCTGATGACAGAGGGTGGGATGAGGTGGACCACTGGTGGCAGGAATACACAGACATAACAGATTATTTTATCATTCATTTCTGCACATATTTGTGTTGTGTTACTGTTTGCTTTATCATCCTAACTATTCATGCAAGATCTGTACAAGACAGCCTTTACAACAGGGAGCAAACACATTAATACAGCTGTAGGATAATGGTGTGTTAAGAAAATATGTAGCCAACATAACAAACCTTCAAAACAGTTTGGCATACATCTGGATTTGAACCTTGAGAACATTCCAAGAAAAATCTATAACCTTTATTATCTCAACACTTCACATAGGAATAACTACTTCATAAAATTACCATATGACAACAGATTGCAGAAAAAGAGAATGTATGTATTGCTCTTCATTACCCTCACAAACACTGTGTGCTGTACATTTAACTCTTAAGCTTGTTCAAAAGTAGATTAACATGACTGCACGTACCTGAAGGCACAAAATTAAAACGTTTTGCCATAAGCTGTGTACTATAGCAATAACCCACACCTGGGTGTGGGTAATGCTGGATTTACCCACGGTTGGCGTGGTTTGGTCGAGGCTTCGCCTCGGGACCAAACAAAGACAACCGTGGGTAAATCCAGCATTACCCACACCCAGAAGTGGTTATTGCTATTATATTAATGACATTATTTAAGAAAGAAATAATTACTTTTCTTAAATAATGGCATTATATAATGCCTCTTTGCTGCCCTTCCGCAGCTGTCTGGTGTTCCGCGGCAGTTCTGATGTACTGCGCATGCCTACGCAGTACATCAGAGCTGTGGGCAAAAGCAACGGAGAACACAAGATCTCCGTTGCTTTTTACTGTCTCGCTATGTTAAATGGGTTTAACATAGCGAGACAGCTTTAAAATAAGCACGGAGATCTCCGTTGCTTATTTTAAATTCTCTATGTTAAACTCATTTAACATAGCGACAGGTTAAAGCAACGGAGATCGCAAGATCTCCGTTGCTTACACTGTCGCTATGTTAAAGGAGTTTAACATAGCAAGACAGCTTTAAAAAAAGCAACGGAGATCTGCGTTGCTTTTTTTAAACCTGTGTCGCGATGTTAAACTCTTTTAACATAGCGAGACAGTGATTTATACTAACGGAAAAAGTCCGGGCGACCGGACCTTTTTCCGTTAGTATATTGAGGGATTTACAACGGGCACGCTGGTTGGGCTGGCCAATCAGCGCGCACGTTTTAGAGGCGGCATTATATAATACCGTTTAACCCAAGTTGCAGTTGGTGCTCACCACCAGACATTGATCAAATGCAGAGGAGAATGACTGATGACACAAAACAACGAAGATAAATAGGAGCGAGATGGAGGGAGGGAGGGAGGGAGGTAGGGCCCAAGTAGCTTCTGACAGAAAAGGATAATGGTGGCTTAAAACAATATGTAGGCAACAGCTACACACAAAATTGTGAATTAAAAACAAGCAGTAACACTTAGCTAATGCCTGGATTTGAACCCTTGAAAGTATGCAGAAATATGTCTATAGATCTGAACATTTTCATCACAAACTGTAAATGACACAATTGAAGGACAGTGACAACTTACTGAAGCAGAAGGAGTGAACAGATGGAGAGAGAGAGAGAGAGAGATGGGGAGAAGAATAGCAACACAGTTTTTTTTTTTGGGAAATGAGGAGCATATGTATGGTGTGTTACTCTTACTTATTTCCACATTATTAATCTGTTATGCTGTCTGCAATAAAGTGCCTGTTACAGGGAGCAAAAGGGAGTAGGAGAGTGCAACCAACATTAAGGCATAAGCACAATAGGATACCATACTAAGTCTCTTTCTTAGGGCTGGAATGTTTTCTTGCAAGTGCTTTCTTGCTGCACTATTCAAACATTATGTTAATGAAATGTTGGAAAGGGAGATAAATGCAGACATTTACACTTAACCATGTGGCAGTAATGTAAAATGTCATGAAATAAGAATTTGACCTACAGATGGAATTGAACCCATGATAATATGAAAAAAAATCAGTCTCTGGACAGGAATTATCTCCACACTCCACACAGGAACTTGTAGTTCATTACATCCAACAACCTAAGAGTAACTGTCTCAAAGTACTGCCTTGTAAGTACCATATAGCAATTGGGCAGATGAAATCTGAGGTTACAGTCAGGGTGTCCCACAGGTCTCTGTCCTAGGCCCATATACTTATTTAGGATTGTATCTTTCAGATCTGTCTTTTATATCTGAGGTGCTCTACAGTCTGTATCTAGATTACTTGAAATTTGGTAAACTGATTACATGTGGTACAGATAGGGCATGTCTGTAAAAGAACTCCACTAAATTGACCATTTGGGCACAGGAGAATAATATGTTGATAAATGCTTCAAAAGCTAAGCATATGAGATTTGGAAGACATAAATTGAAAGGTGTGTATTTAATACAGCACACCGCGATTGAGGACCTGGGTTAATGGCTAGATCCAGTTTTGAGTTTTTCTAATCATATCAACCAGTTTGCTTAATGATAGCTATAGAACTATATAGGTTGTATAAAAGAGATTTATAAAGTCTAGGAAATCAGAAATGATAAACTCATTTTTTATTATTTACATTAGGCCCAAACTTGAAAATGGAATAACAGTATAGAAACCTTATAAGAAAACATGCATAAATAAACTGGAAAGAGTATAGTGGAAATATATCAAGGGCATCCATGGATGTGAACATTTAAGTTATTATGAAAGACTAAAATATCTGAACTTGTACAGTGTCTCTTATAGATATCTAATAGATTTATTCAAGTACAGCATTTAGAGACAACTATCTTTGGGAATGTTTGGGGTTATCAAAAAGTAGTTGAAAATTGTCAGAAAACCTATGTAAAAGATTCACGATTCAGTAAATTCACTACTTTCGTGAACTTTAATCAAACTTTGACTTGGGGATGGGTTCCATTCCCATGAAAAGACTTGTAGAAATTAAAAAAAGGTTCTATAAGAATGAAAAGTGTACTAACTGGCTCTCTGAGTGAGCAGCTGATACATGGAAAAGACTACCAAAATTATATTAAAGCAAGTACTAGTTTAGATATTTTTAAGAACAGCCTGGACACTTATTAATGGAACAACTGTTTTGATATATTATCAGGCTAGAAGGACTTTAATGCTTGTGCTTGAAATATTTTATGTGTATTTTATGTGTGTGTGTGTGTGTGTGTGTGTGTGTGTGTGTGTGTGTGTGTGTGTGTGTGTGTGTGTGTGTATTATATATGTGTATACATTTACTGTGTATTCACACATCACAGCAAATTTAGTACCTTTGCACAACAGTAAGACTGATGTGGATGAAATTAAAATGTTCAGCTTTTTGACATAAGAAGTTGAATGATATTCACCATCACTTAGCATTGGTGCATAATGCCAATCTCAAAACAGATGCCAAGAATAAAAGGTAAAGACTTTTGCATGATCCATTTCTGGCCATGTCTGTTTTGTGTGATTCTTTTTTTTTAACAGATTAAACAGGGGGGTGGTGGTAAAGCACCATAGCTAGCCACTTCTTCACAACATACATGTAGTACTATGCACACAGTTTCTTGACTTTGGAGAGACACCACACCATGTATGGGTCACAACACAGAATAATGTTGCAGAGCCAGTTGGACCAAATCAAGTGTGTCATGATGACACGATAGCAAAATGGAGAGCTGTGTTTGGAGTGCGATTTGTTTTTGTGAGACATGTATCCATTTTTTCTTTTTTTTTTGGGTGGGATAGGAGTGTTGGAGAAGGTACTTAGGAATGAGAGGGTCATTTAGTTAGAGCAGGCTAGGAAACAGGGCTAGACATACAGGACACACAAGGCAGGCAGGGATGGAGATGGACATGTTGGGGGGACACCATGATTGGGAATAGGAGGGGATCTTGGAGGCACATCTATGTCCAGCTTGAGAACAGTCAGAATCTAGTCCTGAACCTCAGAACTTTGTCAGTTGCCTGGGTAAGTGCCAGATGTGGCATCATTTTGATAATATGCAGCAGGACCTTTTCAACATTGCTGATTCAGTCACTGAGGGTCCTCTCCATAATGCCCTCCATCAGCACTGCCAGGTGACAAAATCACCACCTACACTACTACTGCTGCTGGAGGCTAGCACTGCACCAGCAGCTAGGGTAAAGATACCTGATGCAGTTAGGGCAAGGGTTGTGGAGGCAACACTGACAGGATGGTGACCCAGATGTGCCAGATGCTTTTGCTGCCTTTGGTGGTGCCACTGCAGCTGCCTGTAGAAGTATGGTGGGGCAAGCCCCAGTGGTCATTTAGCTCCCTGTGCTGATGGTCATTTTGTTTTTAGAAGCAGTTCTAAAAAAAAAATAAAAGGAGAGATTAAGGGAGGAGGAAACAAAAAAAGGGATAATTAGATCAATGCCATGTCACATTATATAATTATTTCAATACATAAAACAATATTAGAAATACATATGCACATCTTAGTCACATTTAGATATGATGGGAAGGCATGAATGCATCAAAAATTCAATCAGGTGATTGCAATGGTATGATTAATAGAATCGATTTGTTTTCTAAGGTAATAACTTCATTTGTAAATATTAAAATGTTAATATCACACACTATTAAAGTTAAAATATTTTATAAATAGCCTGTAAAAAGATCAGATATCTGTTTTTGGGTATTGAACCCACACACAATTAATCTGATGTACTCCTTTCCTAATGTGATAACTGAGAGTTTTGGAGCAGGCACGTAGCCTTGATATTAAAGTTAAAGTATGCCTGGACAAGGTGATATACAGTGATGGACTGCGAATACTTCTGTGACTTGCAGTCAGAACAGATGCATATTTAACCCATGCCTCTCTGAGATGAGCTAGTCTCTCTTGATGCACCTTACAGTTTTCTGGGATTTCTGCTGCAGTTGTACATTAGAAAATATATATATATATATATATCTATATCTATATCTATATATTATATATATATATATATATATATATATATATATATATATATATATGAGAGCATAATGGATAACTGCATTGACTGGCTTGCTAATTAATGCCATGTCATATACAGGTAATGAGCGTGTATACTTACCCACTTCAGGGGTGTTTGCAGTCTTAAATTCATCCTCCCATTGGATCAGGAGGTCCCTCTTTCACTTACTCATGTTACTGGAGTGGTGATGACATTGCCTTCCAGTGCATGGGGTGATAGTTGCACTGCAGAGAGCCTTGGCCAAGCTATTCCAAGCCTTAGCCTTATACTGAGACTCAGTATATCCCCCCCTGCAGTAGCCTTTAGGTGTATTCCTTTGCAAGGAGTGCCACACAATTATTGGACTCCTCAACACCCCACCTTCATGCTCTAAATGGAACACCATCTCTACCACTGCCAGCCATGTCTGCAGCAGTCGAGCCAGAAATATGGGCCTGAATTGGTGCCCAGTTCAGATCTTATATGTAACATCTTGTGCCCAAAGACACACAGCCTTGTCAACTGCATTTACTCAATTACCAGCACAGCAATGGCTTGTCAGACACATTGACACTGGGTTCACCAAGTAGCACAGAAGGCATTAAAATGACAGTGAAATTTGGCCATGTGTGGTCCTCAAACTACTGAGGCATGTTTCAATGTTAAACATTAGCATGTTTTATGGTGCTGGTTATGATCATGTTTTTGGAGGAAAATGGTTTGGCTTATGACATAGTGGCATATTAGGAGTTAGACACTAGTAAGATTGAGTAGTCTAGGAATCAAATCATAGAGAAAAAAGGATATAATGTTTGACTTTGCTCATTAACTGTCACTGCCTCAGGAGAACCTACTTGTAAACATGATAATTAGATGCATAATACTTGAAGACTGAATGTACTAATACTTAAGAGATGCCTATGTGATTTCACTTAGTCATGGGACCGACTTTCTATGTAAAAGACAGTATTTGTGTTTGTAAATACAGCTCAGATGCATGCAGTAAGATGATCTGATTAAGACATGGTGAGTTAGGTGACAGTATTTGGAACAAAAATGTTGTGCACATCATACCTATGTATGTGCATTCTACATTGAATATCAGTCTTGTTTAACACAATTTACATGCTTTATTTTGGGTTCTATAGCAATCAGTAATGATGCACATAGTTATGATACTTGTGGGCAGTTACTGTGACATTCCTAATCAAAATATAGTTTAAATGGCATTCTGACCCCCTCTGTAAATGTATCTGTCAACTGGATTTGTACCTTGCATCAGGTGTCTTCACTCTTTATGATCTCTGGACTAATACCTTGTTCCAAAGGGAACATTACCTGATAGGTGGAATTCACTGAGTACTAGCCAGAGTGATGAAGGCCATGCAAAAGCACCAGGCTTGTTTGTGCTACCGAAGGCAGCCTAAATTAATTTTTTCACTTATTTCCTTGAGCAGTGAACTATGTTTGCACACTGCTGAGTGGAGCACAAATGCAAAGGGCATTAAAAAAATATGACATGGAAATTTATTTAATTATTTTATTATTTATTTTACATTTGTTGACCGGGCTAGTCTAACTGGATATATGTCCATTTTCAGTAAAGGCCCAGGGGAAAAGCTCCAAGCATGAACAGTGACAAAGTTTACAATATATAAAAAGACACGTAAAATCACAGTACAGAGGCAACATTGGTCAAAAGAATAATTATACTAAACACAATAGTAAGTTTGAGCAAGACCCAATTAGGAGAGAAAACCCTTTTATTTTATCCTCATACTATGAAGGAAAGTGTAGTGACTAGAATTAGAGGCATGTGTTAGAGGAGTAGAGAAAGGGGTGACAGCAGGAAGGGGAAAAGAGATATCAGTCTGGGTTCACACATGGACAAAGTCAATGAGTTTTAAGATGTTCTTTAAGATGTTTTTTAAATAGAGAAGTAGAAGCAAGGGTTGATATTTCAGAAGGAAGCTGATTCCAGTTTTTACCTGCTGTGTTCGAGAAAAGTGAGTCACCAGCTTTGTTGTTAGATTTAATAGAGGAAACTAGGAGTTATTAGCAGAGCGTAGTGTAGCCAGATTTCTGTATGGTGTAATCATATTAGTGAGGTTAGGGGTGTTGTTGGGGTGGTATAGGATCTTTTGGGTGATAAGTAATTGTTGACAAAGTGTATGGTTCTGTAATTCTAGCCATCCTAGTTGTTTGAGGTTGAGGCATTGGTGAGTTTTAAAGGGGGAGCAAGTGATGAATCTAGCTATGCTATTATAACAGGTAGAAAGTTTGGAGAGGTTGTTTTTATATAGGTTAGTATATATAACAGAGGCATATAAAAGGGTAGAAATAAGGTGGTCTGGGCAATAGTTTTTCTGGCAGAAGAGTTAAGGAAGGGTTTAATTCTATAGAGTGTACCAAGTTTTTTATTAACAGACTTTATAGTGGAGTTAATGTGGTCATCGTAGTTGAGGCGATTATCAATTGTTACACCTAATAGGCGGGTTGTAGTATCTGGGGTTATGTTGGTAGCATTGTTAGAGGTTATTGAGAAGAATGGATGAGGTGATTTATGAGTTGGACTAAAAAGCAGTAATTTAGTTTTTTTGGGGGGGGATTTAGGAGGAGGCAGTGTTGCATAAACCAATTTTCAACATTATGGAAAACAGTTTGGGTGAGGAACTGTAGAGAGGCTATGTTCTTAGCTGTACAGATTAAAGTAGAGTCATCTGCATATTGAATGCAGGTGGCTTGTGGAATGTTTATGTGTAGATCGTTAATAAATAAGGAAAAAAGAAGGGGACCTAAGATAGAGTCTTGGGGTACTCCAATATTTACTGGAAATAATGTAGACAGATTATTATCCCAAAGTACTGCTTGCTGTCTGTTTTCCAGATGAGACCTAAACCATTGTAATGCTTGTGGATCGAGTGAATTGGCTTTTAGTTTGTCTAGAAGTAAGTTATGGTTAACCATATCAAAGGGTTTTGACAGGTCAATAAATAGCACAGAGGAAAAAGAGTTATTGTTACGATTTTTGTTTATAGAGTTGGTGAAAGATCTTTGTGCTATGGAATGGCCTGAAGCCATGTTGGTAGTTTGCCAGTAGATTATTTTGTAGAAGGTGGTTAAGTAGTTGTTTGTGAATACATTTTTCCATTATCTTAGCTATTGGGGAGAGTAAGGCAATAGGGCGAAAGTTAGAAAGCTCAAAAGATGATCCACCTTTATGTAGAGGGATGATATGGGATACTTTCCATATGGTAGGGATTTTGCCTTCTGAGATAGTTCTATTAATAAGAATAGAGATGGGATAGTCTATGGCTTTTGCGGCAATTTGTAGGTATTCAGCTGGGAGACGGTCAGCAGAAGGGGTGCAAGGTTTCAATTTTTGAAGGAGCTTACAGATGAGAGATGTAGGTACAGGTTGTATTTGAAAGGTAGGAGATGAAGTCTTAGAGGTATTTAGTGGAGAAGCAGTAAAAGGAGGTAAAGAATTGGCTAGGGTTAGAATGGCTTCTGTAAAGTAGTTATTAAAGGCATCAGGAATCTGGTTGGAGTTATGTTGGTCTTGAAACTGGAAAGGTTGTTAGTATTTTTATTGGTTGAGGGGATAGAGTTTCAGGAACAGGCTATGTAGTTGAAATAGCGAGAGATCCTGCTGGCAGGAGTGGTTTCTAGGTAGTGAGGAGCATTCTATTTCCAGATCAAAGTAGCCTAGCAGTGGTGTATGTGTGCATTAAGTCTAGTAGGGCTTTGTTTTCTTCTTCAACATCCCTGCTACTTGTCCCACACCTCACATCTCTGTAGATCAAGTGTTACAGACCCTATCCAAGGTAAAAAAACACAGCTTCCGTGGGACCTGATAGTATCCCAGGATGTATTCTGCACCATCTCCAACAAGAACTGGCTTCGCCATTGAGCACCCTATTCAACCACAGCCTAAGCACACAATTCATTACAGAAGAGTGGAGAACTGTTATTGTCATCCCCTTTCACAAAGGTGGTGCCACTACCATAGGCAATCTCCAAGCACTTGAACACCCAGTTCAGATTTGTCAAGGGCAGATCTTGCCTGTTGAATCAGGTTGACTTCTTTGAGACTGTCACCAAGGCCCTGGATGAGGGAAAGTTAGTGCACTTGGGCATCATCGAAAAGCTAACACAACTTGGTGTAAATCCCTATCTCATCAGGTTGGTGGCCAACTGGCTCACCGACAAGACCCTCAAAGTCAAAATAGGCACCTTCACCTCTGATAGCAGACCTGTCACTAGTGGAGTTCCCCAGAGATCTATCTTGGGACCCCAACTGTTTGGCATATATTTCTCAGAGGTCCAGGCAAAGACAAAAGACCTGTGGCTGACCAAGTTTGTGGACAACTGTAAGTTGCATGTTGTCATTGACTTCCCAGATGATGTTAACATACTGCAAGAGGGTCTCACATCAACTAATGACTGGTGCCAAAGTCATGGCCTCAAGCTAAATACAAAAAAATGTGTCATAATACCATTTGGCAAAAACATGACCCTTACTGATTACCACATCAACAACCCCCTAAGCGCATAACCTGTGGTGAGAGACCTAGGTAAGAAACTTTCTTACACTGTGAAGGACAACAACAAGGAAAATAAAAGGCAAACACTACTAAAAACTCCTGTTGTCCACCACGGCAGTAAAACTTAATAATAAAATCATCAGTCTTCTGATAAGCACTTTCGGCAAATATGCCTTCCTCAGATTCCACACGATCTGAGGAAGGCATATTTGCTGAAAGCGCTTATCAGAAGTCTGAGGACTGTTTGTTTTATGTTATATTCTTTTTTATTAAAGTTTTGATTTTATTATTAAGTTTTACTGCCGTGGTGGACAACAGGAATTTTTAGTAGTGTGGTGAGAGACCTGGGCACTCAGGTTGATAACCTCGCATTCTACCATCATGTAGTGGCAGTGGACAGAAAAGCCTTTTACTTGGTTCATTTCATAAGTAAAGGGACTGCATCCAGAAAAAAAGAGGTTATACTCCTCCCTCACTAGATCAATAATTGAGTATAATACCCCATTTGGGATGTACCTCTCCAAACATCTGCACCAACTGAAAAGGCCACATAAATACCTCACAATGAGAATCCATGCCCTCCAACACCTGTATTATGCAGACAAGCTCAAATCACTATCAACTCTACTCAGTATCTTACAGATTTCTCAGGGGTGATCTGTGTCTCACCTACAAGGCAATCTTGGACCCTACCCTACTAGAGATGCTGCATATCCGTAAGTCGAACTTACTCACACACTACCCGCTCAAAGGTCTTGAATCTAATGTGCAACATCAACAAAACCTGCTAGAGGGACAGATTTGTCTCTCAGAGGCTGCCCTGTCTCTGGAATAGGCTTCCCGTACACATCAAACAGAACACCTAGCTCACCCTCTTCACGTGCAACCTTGATGAGTGGATGGGAACACACAAATTTGTCCCAGGGTTTCCACCCGTCTCCCTCATTGACAGGGGTGACATGTGCTGACTGAGGTTTCTTTTTGGGGATAAACTCTTGGCTAGGCTTGTAAGGGCCCCAGGGCCATTAGCATAGACACCTCCTATGATCCTGTGTACTAGGAGCAGTTGTGTATAAGTGAGTTGCTTGGGTAATTCAAGCTAATCCTGCTGTTTTAGAGCTAAGCAGTGATGTGTTCTGTTTGATGAGTTAGTGGCAAATTTTATTATAGCATTGGCTTTTTTTATTTTAGATGGAAGCCTGAAGGTTATGCAGTACTGGGGAACCATATAGGGGAGTAGGAGTGTAAAGGCCAGGAGTTTCCTGGATGAATCACTTAAGTATTTTTTTGTTGTATAGAGTGCTCCTAATTTTTTGGTGAGTTTTTTTTTTTTGATAATCTGAAATTTGACTTACATGTGCAACAGACTATCATCAATTATCATGCCTAGTAACTTAATATGAGGGATGACTTCTATAGGACTGCTATAAGATGCTGCTATTGAGAAATTTTGTTTGAGGTATATAAGGGCTTTTTAGAGGAATAGCAGGAGCTTTTATTTTGATTGAGTATATGTTAGGAGTTGTTGAGCCAGCTTCCAAATGATGAAAATGCCTCTTGGGTGAGGTGTTGTAGTGTAATTATGTTACTAGCAGAACAGATTAATGTTGAGTCATCAGCATATCGTATGAAGGATGCTTGACATTTGGTATCATGTAGATTGTTGGTAAATATGTTGAAAAGCAGCAGTCCCAATATGGAACCATAGAAACACCAGTTTTAACTGGTAGAAGGATGTATAAGAATCCATTTAACAGACTGGAGTCCATTGGAAAGGTAGCTGGAGAACCAGTTATTGGAAGTATTTGGTAGGCCAGCAAGGAGAGTTGTTTTCGAAGAAGGCTATGGGAAATGGTATCAAAGGTCTTGGACAGATCCAGGAATATGGCAGAAACTAGTTGGGCTTTGTCTCTGGCTGGGTTAATAATGTTGGTAAGTTTAGGAGTGCTATGGTAGAGCTATACCCTGGTCTAAAACCATGTTGTGTGGGGGTGAGGAGGTTGTTGGTTTGTAAATGAGTCATTAACTCATTAGTGGTGTGGAATGCCACATCTGTAGCAGCCTACGAATTTCTTCCATTCTGAAGAATTTTCTGAAAAATAAACTTAAAAAACATAAGGTAAACGTAAATATTTTGTGAACAACAAAAGCTATTAAAACTGCACAAACAGCAATGTTATCAGTATATTATGATGCGTAGAAACACCAAATCATATTTCTCTGAACTTTCACAAACAAATGTTCATATCTTGAAAACTGTACAGCCTATACGTATATTGATAGAACATTTTTGTTAACCAGATATAAGCTTTCAGATGATAACAAAAAATTCTGAAAACATATTTTTAATTGTATAATTAGAGATACAAATAATGCTGGATATCTCTCAAGATACACAACTTACATTGCAAATATTAAAAAGTTTTCTTCAGTAACATCTGAAGTTTCAACTAATGTCATGCAACAGTTTGTAAATCTCTTGTTTTTTGAAGTATTAAGAACATATGGAAATATTGCTTATTTTCATAATTACTAGCAAACTAGCAATATTTCCAGTATAGTGTGATATAAACCAACACTTTTAGTGAATCCTCTTGTCTCCCACATTGGTGTTTTACACCATACACCTCAATAGAATGTTAGCCTTGGCTATGAAAATATGAGCATAAATATAAAAATATTTTACACCATACACCTCAATAGAATGTTAGCCTCAGTTATGAAAATATGAACATAAATATAAATAATAAATGGCAAACAAAATTATTTTTCCACTGCAAAACATCCTAGACTAACTATCTTAGGGTCATTTTGTTAATAACTCCATGGCCTAATGGCACCTATTATTAGCTGGTAAGTCACTTAGTTAAAGAAGACAAAGCCAAAAAAATTCTGGATGCCATAAGGAGGTATGAGTGTGAACTGGAAGTATACAAAAAAAGACTCTGTAGGCTTGAGTGAGTTAACTGATTATGAATGCATTTTTTAAGGATTTTCCAAAGGGGACAGAATGGCAGTGGGTCTAATGTTGGAAATATCACTGGAGTTACCTGTGAAGTGGGATGATTTGAGATTTTTTCCATAAGGCTGGGACATCAATTCCTGAATAGGCCAATTTATGAGAAAGGATACTGGGAAGGAGATTGAGCTGGCTGTTATTCTTAAGAAATCATCAGGAAGTCCATCTGGAGGAAGTGTACTTGCTTTAATTTGAGGTATTTCTTGAATATACTGACAGATACTGGAAAAAAGGAGCGTGAGTATTAATGGAACAGGGAAGTGAGACTGAGTGGGATGTGATCAGATTCTTAGAGTAGGTCAGTGTGTTTTGAGTTTTGTTCTGAATCAATTTAGAGATGCTAGAGATAGTCATCATGGAAATTGTTAGGTGTTTCTTCTGGGGAGCAGTGAGGGTCAAGGTTTGGTTGGCCATTTTTTTCAAGGATGTAGCATTTTAGATTTGGTGGCCCAGAATTATCTAGGATTTTTTGTAGCATCTGTTTTGCAAATTGGAGTAATAAAGTTTCTTGTCAAGTTTTATCTAGCATTTTGCTTTATTTTATTAAGTAGTTATACTACTGAGCCATGCCTTCCAGGCTTTAGGTCAATTCCTCATTAATTTCCTGGTAGTAGGAGTGAGCCAAGGAGCAGGGTTGTTTTGTATTTATTTAAGCCTGGGGGGGGGGGGTGACATGCTGTTTAGCAGTTCCATAGATATCTTATTAAAATACTCAACAGTATCATCTACTAGCAAGATTTGTAGGATGTTGCAGCTGTGAGATTGTAGTGAGGTGTGAAACTGTTGTGGGTCGGAGTTGTTCATGTTGAATTATGTGTGTGTTTCCTGGGAAAAACATGGCATTCTCTTGTGGCATATATGGGTAAGTAGTCACTAACTGTGCTAGCTAAGGTGAAGTGGGAGCTTATATTGTCAGGGTGACTTGTTAATAACCAGTCCAATGTGGTAGTTTTACCATTTTTCAGGTTGAGTCTAACAGCATCACTGATACGTTGAGAGATATTGTACATGTTTATATTAGAAGTCATTATCTCAGAGGTGAGACTTGTCCAGTTGATGATAACATCATGTAATATAATTATCTCTGTGTGCATTACTGGACAGCTCAGTGGTGCAGTGGTAGCTTTGTTGTCTCACAGCAAGAGGTTCTCCGGTTCAATTTTCATCTAGAGTGCCTTCTGCCCAGAGTCTGCATGTCCTCCCTGCATTCGTGTGGGTTTCTTCCGGGTGATCCGATTGCCTCCCACATTACAAAGACATGCATCTGCAGTGTTTCTTCATGGGCCTCCACTGAAAATTGGCTTTCTTCCAAGTTGGACTTTCCCGGTAAACAAAAGTTAAGTAAATAAAATTATCTGATAACCAGGATAGGATGCCCTCGAATATACTGATATTGTCTCCAGGTAGGTTATAAAGGGCTGCCACACATACTGTTTTATGTGCGTTTAGATTTAGGTTACTTAGAAGTAGTTCGGCATTGAGGAAAGAGGGTATGGAAGATGTAAAAGGTGACAGGTTTATGCTATTGTGGTACATTATTGCTAATCTTCCTACTTTTTTATTTAACCTATCATCTCTAAGGATGTTTAAGCTACAGGGTAGTACTTCTGTTTTACTCATATTCAGTTTTAGCTAAGATTCTGTTATTGCTAATAAGTTAGGGGAATGAGATATTATCCATGCATGTAGTTCTGGAATTTTGTTTACAATGCTTCTGATGTTCATATCAGAATAGACGAGTTTCTTGTTGCAGTTTCTTATTTTGTTAGGAGAGTAGTTTAGATTTTTGGGCAAGATTGATTTATTATTTGTGGAGTAACTTGGTGACATAGAGGGCCCAAGGTTGTGGTGAATGGCACCTTTGTTTGTTTGTGTCTTACGGCTTTTCCTGGTTAGGGGTCGCCACAGCAGAACTCCGGTCCGCTAATGATTGGCAGTTGATTTTTACGTGCCGAGTTACCAGCTCTGACGCACAACCTTCAATGAAGGTACGCCCATTCACGCATGTCTCCACGCAGAAGACGCTCTAGCTGGGAATCGAACCGGACAGCGTCTTACTGTGAGGTGACAATGCTACTGCGGCACCACCACCGCACCTGCTAGCAGTAGATTCAGTAATACACTTATATGAATGTGTTGCTTTAGTTTTTCTGATGATAGTACCTTTGAACCTTTTTTGGAGTTATGGAGTATTTTAGGTTGAATAAGGTTAATATAGTGATTTTTATGTAAGTGGGGACCAGTATTGAACAGGATGGATGGATGAAGGGTTACATTGTAATCATGTGTCCTTTGGTAATAGGTGAAGTATTTGGGGAATTTTGATTGGTAAGATGTAGAGAAGGTTGTTAATATGAGTATGACCGAGGTTATAGTGAGACATTGTATCATGGAGGAGAGTAGTGAATTTAGGGTATGTGATAATTACAAGGAGGGCATCTTTAGGTGAAGTGTATAAAACAGGTATTGTCCATTATAATAGCAAGGAGCCATAAGACAGTGTATTGTCTGATTACATTTTTGCGGAGGAAGTTATTCTGGATTGGAACTGCAGGTGGGTAAAAGTATTTGCCAGTTATAGTAATTTAATGATGTAAGAGGTTGTTGGGTAGCTAGGTTTCGTCAGGAGAAAGTTGTAGATCTGTTGTATGTTCTGAGGGTGGGACTAAGGGGAGAAATAAATTTAGTTGATGTGGGAGTGGGTGGGATATTGATCTAGAACTGGGGGAATTGAGCGGGTTGCACCTGCCAATATTGTAGTTTGGGCAAAAAAAAAATCTGAGATTTCCTGACCGCAAAAATTGTTTTTATTTGGTTTAACTTTTATTAGTGGTGACTGCAGTACCCTAAAAATGTATAGTTTAACTTCATTATCGTTAGAGGAAATGTATCTCTATGCAGCAAGAAAACATGTAAGTTACAGCTACATAGCAAGAGAAACTAGAGAGAGAGAGAATGTGAGTGTGCTTGTGTATGTGTGTGTGTGGGGGGACTGATGCAATATTAATGGGAGGGTAACTAACAGACAGAAAAATGATATTTGAAAAAGGCACTACTAAACTGATGCCAGAGTTGAGAAGTTGGTGTTATGTCGCAAACCACGTGTCTACCTATAGTGGTCAGTACAGCAATAGACCAAATACCAATAAAATTATTTGAGAGGACTTAAGAATATTTGTAGCAGTAATTTAAAAGCAGTAACATACAAGGCTGTTAATGCAGGCTGATAAATTTTTTAATCCTCACTGTAGGTATCCTTTGTTCTGTCAACTTGCTTAGAGAGACGGTCCTCACAGTTGGAGACAATGCACATTAGGAGGGAGATGTGTGGTTGCTTGATAGCTAGGGGCTGACACAGGCCTTTATCTAATATAAAAGATGAGAGGACAGAAAGAAAAAAAATAATGCTTAAAAATGAAATATTATTGTTTAGATACTATAGTATGAATGTAATAGAGAAAGGAAAATTGTGTTAGAAAGCCAGCCTTCTCTTCATACCCTCTAAAACAGCTTTGGTTAAGAATACTTGGACATCTGCAAGCTGAAAACTTTGGGAGGAGGTGGAACAGACAGAGTTTAGATATTAAAAGGTTATGTAGACTTGAATTAATCTAGAAAAGAAAAGTCAGCCTTCTTTATATACCTACTGAAACAGTTTTGGCCAAGAATATTGACACACCAGCAAGCTGAAAAAATTCAAGGGGTGATAGAGCAGACAAGGCTCAAATGTAAACATTAAAAAAAAACACTTTTTTTTGGAGGGGGTAACTGTCAAATGTAAAAATTAAAAATACATAATTTTTTTGGAGGGGGTAACTGTAGATTAGCCCTTCCTAAAATAGATTATATCACTGAAATAGGCTGTATCAAATGTGAGAACTTTTGTAGTCAATATATATGATCTGCTCATCAAACATTACGAATATATACTGCATAGCTATAAAGATTTAATCCATTCAGCAGGAAAAATAGGAAATAAGCAGCATATACTATATTATTAAACACCGACACTAACATATATGCAATTAGATGGAAGTAGTAACGTTTGATTAGTGCCAGTATCATCACTGTTAGTTCTGAGTATAGTGAGGGATAGCTTTAAATAGTCAAGTATCTAACACAATCCCATACACATCAAAAAGTATATATTAACTGGCTTGTAAGTTCATACTAGTTTACCATTAACAAGGTCTAACACAATTATGTACACTGTGATAATATGAGTGTTCTACATCAACACTACCTGTTAATCAAACCACTTTTTTTTTTTTAACAGATTATCAGGAATATTACTACTCAACCTTGCTAAAGTACAAATGTAAATATAAGTAATAGGCTAGAAATAACATTGCCTGAATTAATCGTCTGTCTCTCTTTTAGTCTCAGAAAAAACTAACAGCATAACCAGGCCATGTAGTTCCAAAGGATGCCCATCTGCATGCAAACAATACCCTTCTGCCAACACGAATACTGAGTGGTAGTGAACTTAAAAAGCAGCAAAGTTCAATCTAGTAGTACAACAATTGCAGAATTAGAAGCCAAGAGAAATTTAAAGCAATTTCCTTTTAAATAACACCATAAACTTCTTTTAAATCAGCTGTTATGCTTTCCTAGTTGAGAAAATGCAGTGTTAACAATTAAAGAGTACAAAACCACTTATTTTGGTAAGCACACTGGGCTTGGGACATGCCTAGGAGGATCATAAAGAGTACTAAGCTTTAAAACTGTCCGTGAGTTTCCACAGGATCTGTTTAAAATGGAACAAAGCATTCTGGGAAGGGTGAGTAACAGACCAGAGGCAGTGGGGTTGTGGTAGAACAAGCTACAATGGCAATAATGTAGTCCCCCCCAAAAAAAAAAATCTGAAAAGATTTCCTGATCGTAGAAAATTGTTTCTATTCAGCTTAACTTTAATTAGTGGTGATTGCAGTACTCTAAAAATGTCTAGGTTAAGTTCATTATTGTTAGATGAAATTTATCTCTAGAAATATATGTTACAGCTGCATAACAAGAGAAACTAGAGGGAGTGTGTGTGTGTGTGTGTGTGTGTGTGTGTGTGTGTGTGTGTGTGTGTGTGTGTGCGTGCGCGTCCAGAGTAATGACATCCATACATCACTGCCAGGCTTGTTTGCACTACAGAAGGCAGCCTAAATTATTTTTTTTTTAACTTTTTGCCTTAGGCAGTGAACTGTATTTCAGGGTCTATATCACAAAATCGAACTTCCAAAATGTCGAACACCATAAGTTCGAACATGGGAGATCGAATTCGGATAACATTGACAATTCAAAACAGCAGCTTTTTCCAAGGGAAAAAATTTGCTGTTCCAAAAAACACACACATACATAATCACACCAAACACCTTCAAAACCTACACTAAACCTAACATACACAACTATCTATGCACTATCCTTAACCCAGCCCTAACCCTAAAGTCCATCACTACCGCACACTTACCTGACCCACACCCTAACCCTAAAGTCCGTCACTATTGCACACTTACCTGACCTGTGCCCCAACCCTAAAGTCCATCACTACCGCACACTTACCTGACCCGTGCCCTAACTCTAAAGTCTGCCACTACCCATTCGTACACTTACCTTGACCCAGTCCGAAAATGCTGAAGCCACAGAAATGGCCAACCAAATTCACCTAATTCTTTCCCTGGGAAAGAATTTGGGTTTCCGCAGCTTCGACATTCTCATCTTTCAAACTACCAAGTTCAGCCATCGGTATTCGGCATTTTCAAAGTTCAATTTTGCAATAGGAACCCGTATTTCACTGGGAACCAATGGAAGTCCAGAGTGTGCAATGACAAAGTCTGAACAAATAATGAAAAAAACTGAAGGTACTGAAATAGAGAAAGCATTATTAAATAAGTAGTTAAAATGTATAGTTTTCATATTTCCTAAACTTTGCTGCATTAAAACATGAATATATGTGCATTAAACATCATTATATTCACACAAACACTGCTCAGATTCTTATCGTTATTTGCCACAGACAGTATACTATGAAGATATAAAAGAGTTGCATATACTCAATGTATCATGTAGTATCAAATGACATTACAGGTGAAAATGAAACAATTCCTGACCTTTGTCTTATGAAATTTGCAGTTAGATATGTGCATGGCTGTAATAATACTGGCAACCGGGAAGGTAATCTTTCCTCATACAGTATAAAATAAAATAAATTAACGCTGTACTTCTTTTTCTTATCTTTATTTTCTGATCATCATCCCCATATCTCTGCTTCCCTAACAAGACTGCTATGTGCTTTGCCTTGCAGTTGATATATATATATATATATATATATATCTCAATGAGTGATCTACTTCTTAGAATTGCAAATACAATTGTACTCAGAGGCAGAAACTGTTGTCATAAACAATTAATATAAATGTTAGGAATGTTGCTGTCCTAAGTCGGTCAGTGGTACTCACAAAATTTTCTCCTTGACACATCCTGATTGATACCAAAGTCAGAAGGATCATTCACACTTGCAAGCACTTAACAGGTGACACTTAGTGCACATCCTTGCAGAGGTAGGGTGTGTGCATGCAGTTGTGTAGGACCTTACACCATGTTTAAATTCCCTGCACTTAGTGCAGATTGTGAAATTTATGAATGCTAATGAGCTCACCCCTCATTTGCATATCCACAGTGATGAACGGGCTGAATCAGCCCTATATTAAAGGTAATTGTATAGCTAAGAAACTTGTTTCAAAGTAGGGGAGAATATTTTGATCCACAGAATTTGATACTGCTACTTAATGTAAAACTTTTTTCTACTTTCACAACTGACTAGCTGCAATGGTAGGTGACTACTGTGAACGAGTTGTATTTTAACCTTAGTTATGGATTATATTTCACAATATAAGCATTGCTTTACTGTCTATGTTATTCTCAGTAGCTGTTTCCATGGGCATATATATATATATATATATATATATATATATATATATATATATATATATACATACACCACAGTTATTTCTTGACCATCAAGTATTTTTCTAAATAATTGATGAGAGTTGAATGGAAAATTCAATTGTGAAAGCTGACCACTGTGTACAGAAAATTGCTGTATTAATTATTAGAAAGGTCATGGATTCCTGCATTAGTAGCAGTGACAACTTTATTAAGACTGTGATGCCTGCCTTGCTGCCCTCAACGAAAGTGCACATCAGACCAGAAACTGTTAACCATTTTTCATTAACATGTGTACATTTTTTTAATGTTGCAGTGTTCTGCAGAGTGACAGAAATGTTTGTCCTGGTATGAATTTATTATTAAGTTCTGACTTTTCCTGTCCCTCCCCTCCTACCAAATGCAAGACAAACAGTATTAAGTTCTGTGTACTCAGATGAAGCCTTCCTTTTCATCTATTTTGTGTATAATGGATGGATACATTCATATATGTATGTATATATATATATATATATATATGTATGTATGTGTATATATATATATATATATATATATATATATATATATATAGCTGTGTGTGTGTGTGTGTGTGTGTGTGTGTGTGTGTGTGTGTGTGTGTGTGTGTTTAACCCTTTATTTTTTCACTTATGGGTATCTTCTTTCCTATTATGTTTTCTTTTATATAGTTTCATACAGGGCTGTGGCGCACAGGACATCTGCACCCATAGACTGCCATACACAGACGCCGAGAATGATGTGATCATTCAGGCCCTATGTCACTATGGATCATTCCTATTAGAGAAGGAATGGGGTGACAAGTCCTTCTGTGACCATATCTGGGAGTAGGTGGTTAATGATGTTAATATAGGTGGAGGCCATGGATGTACATATTCCAAAATAGGGGGCCCATATCATTTTGTTGAACAAACTAAAAATCGAATACCTCTTCATCGAACTTTATCCACTGAAACTTAATCCAAAAAATGATCATTTCAGCAAAGTTTTTTCCAGGGAAAAAATTGCTTGGCCAACCTACTGACCATCATAAAAAATACATAATTTAAAGCCCACCCAGGTAGAGGGCTGTGCCCCCCCACACACTCCTAACTAAATATACCAACTCTGAAATTGCACTACAGTGGGGAAAATGGCAAATGCCAGATGATGGCCAACTAGTTTTTCTCCCTGGGAAAAACTTCACTGAAATGATCATTCAGTGGATTAAGTTTCAATGAAGTTCGATGAAGTGGTATTTGTTTTTTAGTTTTTTGACAAAATGATATAGACCCCCAAATAAGGCACAGGGCCAGTGATATGATTAAAGTGACCAAACATTGGTCAGCTGCAATTGCCCATGAATATATGGCAATGGGGTGATCCTCCTACTGAGCCACCACTGACTGAAACAGGGGAGTTCCTATTCACTATCTGAGATCCAGACAGCTCAGCACAGGGTTCACACAGAATCTTTGATGTTGGGGGTGATGTGAATGTGTGTGTATCTATAAAGAGAGAGAGACATGGAGAGATAGAAGAGACATAGATGGTGAGGGAGAAGGAGGAGCTGGTCCAATGAACAGTAACAATTTCCATGAAATGTGTCTTATTCTGCACTGTAAAGGCAATTGTCTTCTGTTTCTTCTGTCATTTGCTTGGTAATGCTTATCATCCCTGTTTCATCTCCCTTTATTATATGTAAGCACATATAGATCTGTCATTGTACAACCACCTGCACAAGGTAAGCACACATTCCTTTTTCTTATTAATATCCAAAAGGTAGATTTGATTTCAATCCATTAGCATCATTTAAATTGTAATATATGTTTCACTTAACATAGGTTTGATCATTGTTTATTCTCTTTTTCTGTTTATTGCTTACTTGTTATCATAGGTGATCCTGCAAATAGCACTGTGGAACTCCTGCCACCTGATGTCAGAGTGTCGGCAGCCTCGGATGATGATGGTGGCAATTGAGTCATATAACAGGGATGTGGGTCCCACATCCACTGCCCATATTTCAGACATAGTCAGTATGTCTACACATACCCATGACACAGAGGGTCTATGTTAAATCAGTGAACGCTTAAAAAAGTGAATGCTGATTTATCAACCCTCTTTAAGCGAAAGCTTAAAATCCCGAACACCCAGGGAAAAAAATCGCTGTTCCACAAAAAAAAAACAACCAAAAAAAAAAAACCCTTCAAAACAGTAAATAAAGTGGGGGGGCTTCGCCTCCCTGCACCGTCCACATTGTACATTCTGATGTGTGAGACTGCCTGAACCATGTGGGTAACTCCTTGAACAGGATGAATGACACACTGGATTGGGCTGTGTCTTTATTGAAATGTCTGCTGGTGGAGGGTCATCATCCACCTAGCCACAGAGCCGCTAACTCATCTGGTGTTAACTAACATGGTTGTGCAAGATTCTGCTCCCATACTAACACTACTTCCACTTCTGCATCTGTGATTGTGGTGTCTACTCCCATTTGTGGTAAGCCACATGGTCATGGACGTGGATGTAGTTGTGATGAGAGCTGGTCCAGCAGACATCAGTCCTGGTCAGGTAGTGCTTCATATTCTAGCAAGTGCTATAGAACTAGCCATGTAATTCTGGCAGAGTTAGTTCTCATGGTCAGGGGCTATGATGCAGAACTTATTGCTCTGTCATGCATGGCTCACACCTGTCTGAGATGCCAGGACATAGTGCTATCACGGTGCTTGAGTGGGTTCATGCAGATACACCACACATTCAACAAATAAATGCCCATAGCACCACACACACACACACACACACACACACACACACACACACACACACACACACACACACACACACACACACACACACCCACACCTCTTATCTAAGCAATAGTGGTTGATTGCTAAACATATCTTGCTGCTGGCCCTACAAATTAGATACTTAAAGAATACATTTTTTTTTTACTTGCACAAACTAATTTTTTGGTGTTAGGCTTGCCCTTCTGTCCAACCCCCCCACCCTGTGCAAATGATGATGACTGTGCTGTGCCCTTTGCATATTTATGTGAGTTTGGGTTACATATATGCGGGATGACAGAGTCGATAGGTAATGCCTGCTTATTCAGAATCTTCCTTTAATGTAAATGCATTGCAGAAAAAATGCTTTTAATCATAGTTTATAATCAGTTGTGCATGATTGTTTCTGTAAATATTGACCCTCACTGTATTTCTGTTACTATTGTTACTCATGCAGTTATAGTACATGTTTTAAGACTTGCTTACTGTCATAGGTAAGTACTAGGCTATCTGCCCAAGGGCATTTATAAGCCTAGCCAGAATGTGTTGCCTTTCGCCACACCTTTAGATTAGTTCCCTGTGCCTCTGTCCAGCAGAGCCATCAGTTCCCTGCACCACTGTCCAGCAGAGCCATTAGTTTCCTGCACCACTGTCCAGCAGAATTGATGGACATGCTCCACCTAAAGAAAACCATATCCCCTCGAGCCACACGCTCCAGGGATCTAAACCTCTCCACAACAATAAATAGGATGTGCTGGAGGGATAGATTCCTGTTCCAGAGACTTCCCATGCTCTGGAACAAGATTTCAATCTACATTAGGCAGAGCTCCTCGCTAACCCTCTTCAAGAGAAACCTTGACGAGTGGATGGGAAACGGAAAGTTTACCCCAGGGATCACTTCAATGGCTCTGCTGGACAGAGGCGCAGGGAACTAATCTAAGGCGGCGGAGAAAGCCAACACATTCCAGCTAGGCTTATAAATGCCTTCGGGCAGATAGCCTAGTACCTACCTATAAACCTAAGTGTAGTTGTGGTTGTAATCCTGTCAGTTCTGGATTTCAGGGCAAATAGCTACACTGAGTATACAACTGCTTTATAGCTTCCTAAATAGCTCCATCATATTGAATCGGTTAATTAGCATGTAATTGAGCTACTTAAGCTATCATTAGCATATTCTGCCATTTACCTTTGTTTTATGGATCTACCCTAAGTGTAGGACCCTTTAATGAATAACAAATAGCGCACTACCCCATGTGTGGTGAGCCCCAAACATGATGGCTGTACTTAGTGTAGGTGTTAATGAATCTGACCCATATTTTCTACTTTTAAGATTGCCTCAGTAGATTTATATTGATAGTGCAGTGTAAGTTTCAATGAGTTTCTGTTTAATGAAAGACATTCACTGAAAGCCACAAGTAATTTTTTGCAGGAGGCAAGTGCTTCCTTGTACTCCCCAAATGGGGGGCAGGCTACACTCCTCATGTATATTGAAATCCACTTACTCCAAAAAGAAACAAATACAATATGTGAGAGATTACATTACGAATTTGGAATTGGTTCTCTCACGTAACAACAAACCGGACATCAAACAGGTTGTCAATACACACACATCACTTGCCACACAAAACAAGGTCACACATAAAACCACATACACAGAGGTACTCAGTAGAAGCCTACCGAAAGAGCAGAGACCTCCCAAGTGTAAACCACTTGCACACACTGCAAAGCAAATAGAATCCATGACACATAATAACACACACACATCAGTGTCTCAGCAAATAAACCTCTAAGCCAAACATCTCAAAACCAAATGCCCTGGTCATAGGTGACTCCATAGTGAGACACACAGATGTCCTTCTTACCAGGCTGGACAAGGAGAAGGTAACAGTTCACTGCCTGTCAGGTGCCAGGATCTGTCAAATCACGCACGCAGTGAAGTTACTCAATAGCAATTACCATTATAACTGTTTTATAGTACATGTTGTGGTGAATGACTTGAGATGTAGCTCTCTGGACTATATGAAGAGAGATGTGTATGAACTCTCAGATTGTGTCCCAGGTAGGTATGTCCCTAGCCCTACCTTCACCCAGGATGATGCTGAAATATAGACAAAAAAATGATTGACTTCAACAGTTGGCTTAGCTTCTGGTGTCAGTCCAGCGGGATCCAGTATTTGTCAGCCTGGGAAGACATGGTCGACAGACCACACTGCTTTGTGGAGATGGTCTTCATCTGTCTCATCTAGGCTTTCAGATATTGGCAAAGACACTTGACTCTCCCATAGTGCCTTTTAGGCAGTGCCAAAACAAAAAAATCCACTTGAGACAAAGTCAAGCTTATGTTGCTTAAATCAAGGAGCCTAAACAGGAAACTGCACTCCTGGAAGTACTCCTTTCCTTGGAGGAAGCTAACATCTGTGCAGTCACTGAGACATGGTTCAAGGCTGCAGAAAGCACCCAGCTGTGCAAGGCTATAATGCCTTCCATATGTTTAGACCCTAAAATGAGCATGAAAGAACCAGAGGTGGAGGTGTATCCACCTTCATTAAAACCAAATACACCTCGAGAATGATTAAACAGTATGACTCTCTTGAGCTACTCCAGGTCAAAACTAATTATAGGTATATCCCTACCACATCATCGCTAGCTACAGATCCCCAACATAAACCAAGAGAGGCACACTGCCTACATGAAATTACTAGAGTCACTCACTATGCTACCAAACACTTTGGTCGTGCGATATTTCAACTATACTTCCATCAATCGGGCAACATATACAAACACAAACATGCTTGCTGTGAGGTTCCTGGACTTTGTCAGTACAAATGCCCTGGAACAGTTAATCTGCATTCCCTCAAAGAGCTCAAGTATCCTGGACTTGGTACTACCAACATGGGGGGGTCACTGCACTACACCCTATGTGTTGTCATCCCTGGTAAGGCCAGACCATAAATTTGTCTCATTCAAAATAATGATCAGACCTCACACCCCCACAAGAGCAAAAAAAAAAAAAATGAAAAATTTCTCCAAAGCAAACTACAACCTACTAAGGGATGGTATAAAAAGTTTCACCCCGCTTATGCAGCCAGCAATGATTCCTATACAGAGGAGTACACAACTGCTCTGTACAACCACTTAAACAACTGTATAAACTTGGCTGTACCTGATGGATCAAAATCTGGTCCTCCAGAAAAACAACCCACCCTGGTGGA
>NC_056743.1:1490242977-1490285477 GCF_019279795.1 Protopterus annectens | reverse complement strand
GGCAGCCTTTTCCATCTCTAATATGTAACTACATACCTTTTTTAAAAAGGTATTCCTGTTCCACAGTTTTGGTACATGGTTCATATAGCCTGTACAGCTTCCTGTACTAACCACTCTCCTTTCCTCCCCTTATTAAATGACATCTGTTACATAATATGTTTCTTCTTAATTAGGGCATCATTGCACAACACACTGAAAAGCCATCTGGCTGTGTTTCAGTCGCAGATTAATGTACAAGCTAGCCTTTTTCACATTCTTCTCTGAATGTTTAGCAGAAATAACTGGAACATTGAGTAACTCTTCAATAGAATTATTTGCATATTAATTTTACTTGTTCACTTTGAGGTGTACATAGCACTTTAGAATGATGCACATACCAGCTTTACATTGTTTGTTCTTCTGTGATGAATTGTGCTGTTACTGCTGAATGTGTATACTGACTTTATGCCTTCTCTAAGAGGGACGGTTTGCATCAAGCAGGACAAAAGTGTCACTGTAACTGACAAATTTTGAAAATTCTCGTTGCATTTTTACTCATTTAGTTGGTGATTTGAGCATGAAGGCAGACTCATCTTTAAAGTTCTGCATGGCTGAACAGAGATGCAGCTGGTGTTCTGTGAAGAATATTGCTATTTTAAAGTTATCAGTGAAATTTGCTGAACTCAGTGATATGTTGTATTTCATCAGAGCTATGGGAATAAATGTTTATAGCAGTAAATAAAACAGACAGTAATGCACGTTTTGCTTGTCTGTAGTAAACTGTTCATTAAATAAGGTAGTGTATGATGATGGTATTTGAGATGATTTGCAGATTTCGTATACTCAATGGTAGCTGCCAAGCAACAGAGGCTGCCTTGCAATATCGATGCCCAACATGCCTTTGAAAATATTTTTTCATGACACTCAGGCAAGGGCACTTTTGGAAGGAATTCTAACTGAAAATAAAAGAGACAAAAGAAGATCATGTTTCTTTCATTGTTTGATTAAATTGTGGGTATGTTAACATCTGGTTGAATTATAACAAGGTACATTTAAATTGGTGCATAATGATAGAGAGGATATCCCATGCGTTAGTGATATTTCTGATGAACATGCATTTGAGAGACACATATATGCCATGTATATCAGAAGCCTAGTTTACTGACAAAGTCAGATGAATCAAATAGATTTGTATAGTGTATTATGAGCTAACACAGAGTACAGAAGAGATAGGGAGATGTATTTGAAGGGGCTCTGTGTTTATCAGAAAGTTGTGTAATTAGGTATAAAGGCACCTTTACTAATATTGGAGGATGTGCTGAAAGATACCTCCTATAATTTACAAGCCAGTCTTATTAACAGTATCTTATTATGAAATCAAAATGACATCATGAAGGGCAAATAACTGGGTCATAGTGGATGGATTTAACTATGATTCACTGCAAAAGTGTGATGAAGTTATTTATCTATCTTGGCTAACACTTGAGCAGTACCTTTATTAAGGTGAAGATATTACAGACATTCTTTATTCTTATTGGATACCAGTATTCATATAAAATATGAGTGACTGGATAGAGGAACTTGCTAAAAAGTGTCCATCATGGGTAGGAGCTTGTGTGTGTCCCCTTTGTATAGTTATATTTTGTAATGTATTTTATCTATTAAATTTCCTTTCAAAAGAGGCAATAGAAACAAACTAGAGTGGAAAACAACACAAACTGTAACTACGGGCTACATTTTGTCTTTTTTATTTAATTTAACTCTGCTCTTATATGGGTGTTTTCCATCATACTCAAATGTCTGCAGTATATATCTTGAATTCAAAAGAAGTGCTTTTTTAAACTAGTTACATCTATCATTTACAAAATTAGTCATGCAGGGGTTAAAATTGAGACACAGATTTATCAACCAGTTTATTGTCATGTGAAATAAAATATAGCCTGCTATACAATTTGTATTATGTGTTACTTTTTCACCCATTTTCTTTAGCACATATTGCAACGAAAAGGGCAAATTGTATATTTTGTCATGATTTAAATAATAAAGTTGTTATTGTTGAGCTGCTTTTTCTAGTTATGGATAGGATTTAACCATTGAGGTGAAATCATGTAGGAGACAGAAGAGTAGTTTACTGATAAAAAAATTGTGAAATGAAAGTTTATGTGATGTTACATAATCAATTTAAGGTTAAAACAAAATATTATAAAAAATATATATAGACCGCTAAAATAGTCAATCATAATGGGAACCGTACAAAAGCTAGCATGCAGTTTATAGTCTGAGGGGAAAACTAGAAGCACAGACATAAAGGACTATAATATTGCAGATCAAGTTAGAAATTTGAAATTATTTATTAAATGAAAGTTTAGACAATGTTTAGATGATGATGCAGCCTTTTCTTGTGATGTGACCTCGGGGCCATCTTACAGACCTAGTGTTGAGTCTTTCTTCATTTGCCTACTGTGTTTTTCTGAGCAAGTTACGTAACAGAACTTCTGGATTAATTGTTCCTTATATAATTAGATTAAATTAATTAATTATCTGGACCACTTACTGGGATCAGTAGGCTAGATCTGGTCATAATGGTGTTGCTTTTATTGGTACAACCAGTTTTACATATTGTGTGTGTATGTATGTATGTATGTATATATATATATATATATATATATACATACACATACACATACATGATTACTTTAACACTACTAGCTGAATGGTAACTTTTCGACTGGTTCTATATCTAATGAAAATGGATGGATCTAGTCTCATCAATCAGTTTCTTTGTTCCTCCATCAGACAAGATACATGAGGGACTGACACATGAAAAGTAGAGTATTTAGCTACACATATGTGTTTAAATTAACTCAAGTTCATTTTGACATCATACATAAGTGGGATAGTGATATGCTCCTCATTGTGATGTCATACATCAGTGGAATAGTGACATGATTCTTATTGTGATGTCATACATCAGTGGGATAGTGATCTGATCCTCATTGTGACATCATACATGAGTGGGATAATGATATGATCCTCATTGTGATGTCATACATGAGTGGAATAGTGATATGATCCTCATTGTGATGTCATACATGAGTGGGTTAGCGATATGATCCTCATTGTGACGTCATACATCAGTGGGATAGTGATATGATCCTCATTGTGTCATCATACATCAGTGGGATAGTGATATGACCCTCATTGTGATATACATCAGTGGGATAATGATATGATCCTCATTGTGACATCATACATCAGTGGGATAGTGATATGATCCTCATTGTGACATCATACATCAGTGGGATAGTGATATGATCCTCATTGTGATGTTATACATCAGTGGGATAGTGATATGATCCTCATTGTGATGTCATACATCAGTGGGATAGTGATATGACCCTCATTGTGCCATCATACGTAAGTGGGATAATGATATGATACTGACTGAGCTGCTAAATAGTACTTGTAAAACCATTTTGTTGCAGAAACTCACTTGCATTTTTCATGGCTTTTGACATACTGAACCATGGTAGGCCTTAGACATGCTTCAAGTAATGGGCCACTTATGCACCTCAGTCAGTGTTTTGGAAGTTCTGGTAAATCATAAAATTCAGTCTAGGATCTAGAATATCTACCACTGATCTTTGTGGTTTTAATGTTCTGGGAGATTATTAACAATGCTTTAATTCTCTGCACTAAATTCCAGACTAAGCAAAATAACTGAGATTTACACAGTGGATAGTTGAAATTAGCATGGTAGTAACTATGCACAGGATGTAGGTGATTGTGAGACACTGATAGTGCTTTTATGCAATGTTAAAAAGAGTGCAATTTTCAATGTGGGCCAGTGAGATCATAATGATGATACACATCATGCAAATGAGCCACATGGGTTATGTAAATGAATGGACCTAAAATGGCAGACTGATTCAGAAATGTATAAAATGAGCTGTGGGTGCTATACCAGTTTTGAATGTCACAATCTGGGTTATACATGACAGAAGATGTACTAGGAGTACCAGCAGCAGTAGCATGTGTTGGATGCTGTCATCTGTGGCAATGCTTGTAATGTAGCCTATTGTGGCCATCACTGCCAATAGGAGAGGTAACAACGTCACCTAATGTATCACTGTATGACAGAACAAAAGACTGATAAAGGAACAGTTGAAATGTTTAGACACCTTAGACATGGAACTTAATATAGCATGGATTCATGCAGCAAGATATTCATATGGTCTTTGCTTTATAGTATGATACTGCACACACAGATGAAGCAGCAGGTAAACATTTTGGCAGAACCTAACCTACAAGTCATAGTAACAGGAGCAGCAGCAGAAGGATGTGGTGGAAAGTTAAGGGAGGAACTTGCACCGGTGGGCGCAATATATTGTAACACTTTTAAAGAGGTGGCATCTGAATCACAACTATGAGAATGATATAGGCAATACAGAATAAAATGATGCATGGATTTTTACACCATGGCTGTTCAGAGCAGGTCATGAATTGGCCACACTGTGCATCAGACAATACCATATCTTCACAGGTTAGGGAGTGGTCAGGGCACAATCATCATCACTTCCACAGGTGCAGGGACACAGTCAAAGGTGACTGCAGCATGTAGAGTTGGGTAAAGTCACAGGAGGTGAATGTGTTAGCCATATCATAGTCTTAGAAGTTGTGGAGAGTCCGGAATCATATCCTTCAGTGGTGGAGTCATGCTGGCATGACACGAACATTGCCAGTGTCCACTGTACTGGCTTGTGGCATCCGGTATCAGTTTGGTCCATGGCAAGAAGTGTTACAAATATGGGGCCATGTGCATGTAACCTGATGAGGTATCCAATGTGCTGAGCGTGGGGAACAGTGCTGTCTATGACCTGGATAACATCCAAGACAAGGTTTGGATGGAAGTGTATCTGCAGATGATACTGATATTGTCAGTCCAGTGGTTTGTATAGTCTGATTTGGGGTAACCTGTGTCTGACATCCTTGCATCAGGGCCCTCCCACAGCCACAGACTGCATTACCTTTAGAAGCAGACTGGGTAGTGGTTGGAATATGTTTCATGAACACATCTGTGAATGCAACATTTTGCACCTGCAAGCTGAGCAGTAGTGAGTCCTCCCAGTCCTTACATTCCTTGTCACTGTACAGTTTTAGCATGTCATGCTTCAAGCCACATAGTGTACTCAGTATATTTACAATGTTGTGGGTAGCAGACATCTGTGCCTGAACTATTGAACTGCACACATCCATTGCTTACTTCTGAGTGTTAAAGCCATATCAGGGGCAGCCCTGGAATCATAGCAGAGCTGCAGTCTTCTCTTCCCTATGGTAAGTATGTGCAGCTCAGGGGCAGTGTGCCAAGGACACAGGTAGATTCTGTGTTGGACTGGCATGTGCAGTAAGTCTCTCATGCAGCACTGGGGCCATGTGTCCAGCCTGCACCTGCTCATGGGCCTCTGTCATGGTGGACATAGGTGACCTCCACTCATTCTGTAGTATTGCAACCAGTGCCACTGTCTCATCAGATCATGTTATTAGCATGTTGGCATCATCATCAGCCACAGGTGCCATGTTGATGCCAGCCATTTGTTACTCTCTTATGCTGGACTCTACAGCATTAAACCTGCGAAAGCAGGAACATGTGACACCCCTGTCTACACATGTTTGCATAACCACCCGTGCCATATATTCTGATGTTGTTGTTGTTGTTGTTTGTCTTTCAGCTTTTCCCGGTTAGGGGTCACCTCAGCAGAACTCTGGTCCACTAATGAATGGCAGTTGTTTTTTTTTTTTTTTTTTTTTGGTGTCGAATTGCCAGCTCGACGCCCAACCTTCAACAAAGGCATACCCATTCAACGCATGTCTTTCAAATGCCCACTCAACCGTGAGGAGGACATGCTGACTCCACACAGAAGGCACTCCCAACCCAAGCCGAGAATTGAACGGGAGAACCACTTGCTGTGAGGCAACAATACTACCGCTGCACCACCGTGGAAGTCGTGCCATATAGTCTGATAAATATGAAAATACTACTATGGGAGAAGTTGAATAATGCACTTTGTCATGCAGGATGTTGCATTTGCAGACTACAGGTGCCTGAAAGGGCAGATAAGTCAGTTCCTCACTTTGATCATGCCTTGGTGTGTGCTATAATATATTGTAACATGCACTGCTATTCTGTTGCTTTCCCTGCGGACACAGACATAGATGATAACATCCTGGGTCCCTCATCCAAGCCACATCCACATATGAGGTGCAATGTCCCATGGCAAGCAAGTGACACCAGCAACTTCTCAACCTCCGTGAACAGCTTCTGTTTTTGGGGTCCACTTGTAATGGCCCTATATGCCGCAATGTCCCATGGTGTTTCCTTTGCACAGGGTATCGTATCAGCAATTCTTCATCACACATCTTGTAAAGACTGATAATGGCCACCCACAAGATTCCTATCCTGTACCAGTCTCTGCGGTGAACTAGAACATTCCTATCCTCTACCAGTCTCTGCAGTGAGCCAGAACATTCCTATCCTGTACCAGTCCCTGCAATGAGATCTATTCCTTATAATACTTGCCCATGTTTGCAGCATGTTTTCCCAAGCGGTGTTTGCATGTGTGTGTGTGTGTGTGTGTGTGTGTGTGTGTGTGTGTGTGTGTGTGTGTGTGCGTGCGTGCGTGCGTGTGTGTGTGTGTGTGTGTGTGTGTGTGTGTGTGTACACATGTGGAGGGCCTGCTGTAGCGTTTTATTCTCCTGGCTAGTGAACATTTAAGGGATTACCTTCCATAGATGATCATGTCACTGCATATATACCTGAGGGCAAAACATGTCAGTCATTTGGTGTGCACCTTATACTGATGATGCACATGAGTTTGCCCATGGTCTCCCTCTCCTTAATGGACCTTGCTAACATCTGCAATTATCTCTGTGAACAGCTGCCCCATTTTAGATACTTCTATACTTGTACATATAGCCATGAAATGTTATGCTGCTTGTGGCATGTTATCACCACAATAATCTAGGTTCACAGCTTGACTCCCCTCTCCCCACACTTGAATGTGCACACACACACACACACACACACACACACACACACACACACACACAGACAGTAGTATGTCATGCCAGTGTGATGGAGTCTCAATTACACATGCATACAGACATGTGCGTCACTGTCCCTGATATCAACCACAGGGCCTGTAGTAGGTTCTGAGGCATTTTACCAAACAAGATTCCTTCTTTAACTTTGTGAAGCTCAATGTGTTAAATATGTTGCCCTATATTTTAATTAGATGGTTGTAAACGTTGTTGCTCACAACAGCATAAGCACATTATACTGTGCTAATAGGAGGCACTTACTGAGGTTACACTACTAAATATAGATAGAAAAATGTGAATTGCTGCCTGTGTGTATTGTACTATCCATACATCCCAAGTACAATAAATGTGACCTTTATGTAAATGCATATGGCATAGTGCTGCTGCTGTACATCTCTGGATTATGCAACATGTGATTCACAGGCACGCATCTGTGTGCACATGTCTACTGAACAGCTCCTTGAGTGGAGCTAATGTAGGAAGATGGCTGCCTCAAGAAGTGGAAAAAGCAGGGCTTCCATATGTTGTGTCAAGAAGATCAGGATTTATCTTTCCTTCCGTCAAGGAGATGTCAAAGTGTACTTGCTGGGCCAGCGTGATTCCCCTTTGAAGAAGATGAATGAGTGATATGAGGGGGGGGGGTCAGTTACTGAGTGATGTTACTGGCATCAGCCATACTGGGGAGCAATGCCATCATCACTGTGATGACCTATGCAAAGGATCAGGATGTACATAGTATATGCTTCATTTAGCAGCTAAAGAGGAGCATCCTAGGAACATACCTGGATGCTTCAGAAGGCAAAGGCAACTTTCTAGGCAGTGGCAAGTGTATGTGCTCTGAGCCAGTCCATTGTACAACTGTGATTTGGTTTGTAGCATGCATGTGTGATAGTTTTTTTTTTTAATTTTGTTGTCCTTCTGCATAGACAGCTGTAGAAGAAGAGAAGGAATAGGAGAGGCCATGGTCACCTCAATCTTTCCAGCTGCTACTTCTGATGATGGTCACAAGTAGCCACCAGGTCTGCTTCTCCTAAGGGGGCAGCGAAACACTGCAGGAGATGGGTTACTGTTGCTCTCCTTATCTGTCTCTCAGGACAGAATGGTGAAGGCTGCTTTCTTAAAGGTGGACCACTAATGTCTCTGATGGTATTCTGATGTCAGTTGCTGAGGTACACTGACAATTGAATACTCACTGTAGCAACATGGACCACCTCCTGGCAGGACAGGTAGAATTGCATAGCTGACATGCTTTGCCTATCAGGCCTCCAGTGGAACAACTGGCCCATAACATCAGCTTTCCCCTGGTGAATGATGATTGGGTCTGTTGCCTGTGGGCCAGCCTGGTATCCCAACCATGTCATAAACCCACCTTTTCCCCTTTCTGGTGTGTCTCCTCCCCCTTTCCTTGTCCAGTTTCCAGCCCTCCCTATTATAAGTTGTCCACTCTGTTATGTATGTGTCCATCCTTTATTCTCCCTATATTTTTGGTTTATACTACCCTGTCTGTGTCTCTGTTCTACATTTGTCTTTTTGTCTCTTTTAACTGCCCTTCTCCCTATATCACATCACCGCCATTGTGTAGTATCTTCTCTACTTATTCATCTTTGTAGTTTCCTTTGAGTAGTTCATCAGTTTAGGGATACATTTTATGCAATTTTGTATTGATGTACTCATACAAATAAATGCTTTTAGTGTTCATAGGTTGGTACTAGGCTATCGGCCCTAGGGCCTATGCAAGCCTAGCCATAACAATTCCCTGGATATTTCTTCCCAAAATATTTACATCTCCAGGCCCCTGTTCAGCAGGGCAACTGACATGATCCCCGGGGTGAATTTCCTATCTCCCAGCCAATCATCAAGGTTCCTTTTGAAGAGGGCCAAAGAGGCACTCTGCTTGATATGTATGGCAGTCTATTCCAGAGTATGGGGAGTCTCTGGAATAGACTGCCCAAAATAGTTATTTTATTCATATATGAAATCACTGACAGCTAATTTTAAATGATAAAAGCATTTGTGTGTCATTGTATTGCTTTGATGTTGCAATTAGGAACTTATTTAATGAGAAATCACTGTGTTTTAGATGCAAAATGCTAGTGGATTTTGATTTTTCAATACATATGCAAGTTTATTGAGATGTGATTAAAGGTGTTGTTAAAGTAACGTTCCTTAGTTGTGAAGAAGATGTTATGAAGGAGCATGGCAAAATTATTTGTTTAAAGTGAGAATCTGATCATGGTCAGATGGGGTCCTCGGCAGGATAATGGAGCAGTCCTCCCCCACAGCCATACAGATACCTCATTACATGGCTGTCTCACCCCCATTATCATAAAACACTGTTCAGTATGGTCAGTGTGTGTGCTATTTTCTTTTACTTTTACAGGGATCTCAGAGATTTGGATTTAATCTAAAAAATGTATTTCCAATTTTACAGGAAAAACTCTGGAAGCCATTTGGTAAACAAAACCATACTGTCTCACATTGAAAATGGACTTAGCATGAGCAACAGTAAACTTCTCTTCACTTGAAGCTCGCATTTATTGAAAATGTATCTGGTAACCCATTTAAATATAAGAAACATGCAATGATTTGTAATCAAATAGCACATTTATTTATGTATTTATTTGTCTTTACCAGGAAAGCCCAACTGGGTAATATGTATTTTCAGTGGAGGCCCGTGGAGAAAAGCTCCATTTGCTTACATTACATTATACTAACTTCCAGTTAAACACAGAGGAGTTACATTTGCATTTACATTTATATACAAACAGTAGTACATTTATACATTCTAAGATTTTACAGAAGTGGAAGTTACTAAAGAGAAAGCCCACATGCAACTTGGTTATAAAAATTATTTTGTCATTTCAGTGGGAGGTTGAGAGTATTCTGTGTAAGGATAGTATTTGAGAGTATCATATGGTGAACATTAACCTCATGATGAGCATGTGCAGGACAAATACTGATTACGATGTTGTCTAAGCAGTGGTTTAAAACTATTGAGTTTATTGGAGAGTTTTTTTTATTTCTGTGGGGATATTATTGTAGAGTTTAGCAGTGTATTTGGAGTAGTGATAGTCTTTTGCAACATTATTTGACTTATTTGTGAGTAAAAGTAATTTGTTACTAGAACAGAGGTCCCTTGCTGGACATTAGGGCAGTAATAAGCTTTGTAGTGCAGGGCATTTTTCTGGATGATGAATGAGTTTGTGTGCTGTACTTAGTATAGTGATGCACTAATTAGCATCTGTGTGGAGGTTGCAGGAATTCAAAAGACGTATAAAACATCTGCAAACAGCTTAGGAGAGCACTGGACACAAGTGTGGCAGCCAAGGAGATCTGTTTAGTGAAGTGACTTGGCCAGAGCCACACAGTAGACAAATGAAGACTACAGGAATCAAACCCTGCATTACAGAAGCAGCTTATTAACAGTTGGCAGCCTTATCCATCTTCATTAAGTGCCAGGCAGACTCTTGCTACCCAACACAGTACATTCACACATGTTTAATTGCAAAACACAAGCTGAATTAATGTGTTCATAATTAAAATGCTAACATTAAATAAATAAAAAATGCACTTTCAGAAGTCAATAAAACAAGGAAACCAATGACTGTAGTCAAAGAACAAGGCTCATATGATAACACTCTTGTTTAAAACAATTGATTCTTTCCTTTACACCATCTAACTTCTGTGGGATGCAGCAACCAAGTATTTTTATGCACCTACACACACACACACACACCCAGGCAGAGATGTGACCATCAATTACAACCCCTTGTTTGGGTGAGTACACCTCAGATGTCTACTTGAGTTCAAGTAATTGAATGGAATGCATAAATGATGGGCCAGAAATGTATCTTGGCTCATTGTTGCTAGAACTATACAACTGAACCCATTGCAACTTGTCTTTGCCTTTTCAACATCTTAACTCAAAAATCAGAGACAAAACCAGGAAAAGATTTTAATTATTTATCCTATATACTTAATAAATTGCTAGAATAAGAGTTTTGCATCATCAAACATTTTCTAAATAGTACAAAATCTGAAAGTCACATGTCTGTCATCAATTGATTTAACTGAAATCCACAACAATTTCCTAAAAATACACTAATTTCACAAGGAACAGACTAAAATACCTCTCACCATTTTTGCTCAATAATTCTGGACCAAACCAAAGATAATGGGAGACAATAAACCAAAAAGGGATGCATTTTAAATATTTTCTTGCATCTGTTTGGTAACCAGGTAAACCCACTGGATAAAGTGTCCCTTTTTTAGGAGTGATGTAGAGTACTGCCTGGCCTACATGTTCAAAGGGACATGGTAGTTAAATGGAGGTGGAGAGATTCGAGCCTAGTACTGTTAACAGCTCAGACATTTAAGTGTCAGGCAATTCTAATTCACTTGGCATAAATACCAGAACAATATGCATTGTACAAATATGTTTTCTGAACAACAAGAAGTATAAAACCGTAATAAATGGCATTATTAACTGTAATCATCAATGATTTATCAGGAAATGGAAAAGCTAATGTAGGCCTGAAAGTTAATACAGAGTAGTAAGGCTCCAAGCTCTTAATGAGTTACTTATTGTAGTCAAGAGTACATGATTTAATTCTTTCTACCCTCCATTTGCCTACTGTGTGACTTTGAGCAAGTAATTTAATTAGACAGTGCTCCTGGGAGTTAGTTAACAAACAGATAAAAAATAGGGCATAAATATGAGGTAAATTACAAAAAGAAAGAGTGAATAAAAAAGAAACAAAAATTAGAGAAGTTTATAACTTGGTTAAATAGAAGCAAAAAAGAGGATAGGGCATAAATATGAGGCAAAAATTAGAGCACTATGCATTTATTTTTAAATAAGAAGTTATTAACCAGCTGTGATTCCCCTTATTAATTGATTGTATTCCTCCTTACCAGAAAATGGGTTCAGATGGTCTGTAAGGTAAAGTAAACTTGGAAGTAATCAACAGCTCTCAGAGACAGTATCAATAGATGTTCTTCATATTGATAACTGCTGCAGTACCCCAAGCTATATGGGTTATGGCATGCCAAGGACATAACAGCTGGCCAACTTTCAAAGCTTCACGTCACCTTCTGTGTGCCCAAACCATTAGTAATCTTGAGCTGAGCTGTCAGGTTTGGGTGCCAAGCCCTTCAGAGCTTTTTTGTCACTGAAGAGACCACTTCTTTGTAGGCTTTCAAGAATCAGTAGGAATCAGATACCTTTTTATCTTGACAATGGAACAACCTACCACTTCCTTGGTTGTACCTTCTTCCAGTCACAAAAAGAAAATGATTGTTAAGCAGGCTTCGCCACCACAGCAGGCTGATGTTTTGCCCCAGGTGGGTGACTCTGTCTGGCATAAGCTGTTTCCATCACTCATCTTTTTGAGTCCCACTGTACAGTCCCCACAGCCACCATAGGCCAGGGATTAGACATATCCTTTGCAGCTGTTGAAGGGCAGGGAAAAGCCACTCTATTTGGTCCTGAAAGAAGGGGCAGGGAATGCCTCTCTGCTAAGCCAAAAAGTGGTGCCTGTCCCTAGAAAGGGGATTACTGATCATTATGGATCTGTTTCTTTAGGAATTCCTGCTAAAAAAAACAAAAAAAAACAAAGAAAACACATCTCAGTGCACTGGACAGGAGTCATTTGTTTGACTTAGCTCAGGGTTTATTGCAGACTGTGGACTATTCCTGTCTGTCTATTTCTGGTAAAAGGATAAATGGATTCTTCTTTTCCAGAAGATATTCAAGAGTTTGAATATCAAAAGGAATGTCAAGGAACAGATGATGTCATGTCTCCACAGATTTCTTTCTCACGTTCTGAAAAGAGTGCATTTTGGATAGTCACTGTAAAAGATTCTTTTTCTCTGAGACTATTTCTAGAATTAAACAGTTTCAGTGGGAAAATGGAGATCTTTCTTAATCTCCCCAAAAATATTCTAATTATTTACAACTGGAATTTCTAGAATCTATGTCAGATCCTCCTGTCCTGTGGAGGGTATTTTTGTCACTGCAATTTCCCTGACAGCTTGCTGCCCTTAAAAAGGTGGATAGATTATACAAAGTGTATCAGTTTTTCAAGTTTTTATACACTTATCCCAAATCTGACCCAGTATCTGTGGTGAACTCTGCTGTTGCCAAGCATTTTTAAATACTAATCTTTCTCCTTCTGACAAGGATGGATGGGCTTTTGATAAGTTTGGGGAAAAGTGTATTCTTCTGCACCTCTTGTTTTTAGAATTATTAACCTTCAGGCTCATTGTTTATCCTAGTCTTTTGTGACAACAAAAGGAAGGTTATGGTATCGGTTTGCTCTTGCGAGGAGAAATCTGCTTTGTGTAACATGGTTTCTGCTATTTCTCGGATCACGGTCTATTCTTTAAAAATGTACACATGACCCTAGCCATGTCACTTCCAGGGTCTTTACCACTGAAATTGTCCTGAGGAAGTTTTCCTTGCTGCATTCACAAATCCTCCCAGGGGGATGTCAAAAATGAAATTTTGAATTCTGTCTTGGATAATAGTTTTTGGACCTCCTGCCTCAGCTGTTTTATATATATATATATATATATATATATATATATATATATATATATATATATATATATATATATATATATATAAATCACAGGTTTGCAAGTTTGTTACAAGCTTCTGAGTTTGACAGTCAATTCAAGGATGAAACAAGTTTCTACATGTTGGTTGATATCGACTTATTTTAAGCTTCTAAGCTCCTTACATTTGGTTTCAAAAGTTCATTGGTTCATAGATAGGTACTAGGATTTCGGCCCAAGGGCCTAAGTAAGCCTAGCCAACAGGATTCCCTGGCGTACGGCACCCAAGAAAGTTATTTTCCTATACCCCTGTCGAGCAGAGCCACAGAAGTGATCCCCGGGGTGTTTTTCCAATTTCCCATCCACTTATCAAGATTTTTCTTGAAGAGTGCTAATGAGGAGCTTTGCTTGATATAGATGAGTAGCTTGTTCCAGAGTATGGGAAGTCTCTGGGACAGGAATCTATCCCTCCAACATGTCGTGTTTATTGTGCTGACAAGGTTTAGGTCCCTAGAGCGTGTAGCTCGGAGGGATTGGGATTTCTTTAAGTGTAGCATGTCCAACAGCTCTGGGTTTGACATAACTTTATACCTTAGGCAGAGATCACCTCGGAGTAGTTGATATGCTATGGAGTAAAGCTGGGAGATTTTGAGATGGTCAGTGTAGGGCATCTGTTTGAGGCCAGTAATCCTCTTTGTGAGGTACACCTGTGGCCTTTCCAGCTGCTGCAGATGTCTTGTGAGGTACATTCCAAAAGGGGCATTGTACTCTATAATGGGTCTAATGAGTGTCGACTAGAGGGGAACAATGACATCTTTTTCCTAGATGAGAACCCTTTTGTGATGAGGTGTGCCACATAGAAGGATTTCCTGACTACTGTGGCAATGTGATTATCAAAGGAGAGACTACTGTCCACCTTGGGTCCCCAGATCTTTTATCACACATTCGGCATTAAGTAGACTGCCACCTATGTGGTAGTTCATGGGTACAGAGTTTTTACCAAAGGGGATGACAATGCACTTTTTGGCATTGAGCTTGAGGCCATGGCTCTGACACCAGGCATCTGTCTCAGTGAGGCCCTTCTGTAGGATGTCCACATCATTTGGTGACTCAGCTATGGCTCGTAGTTTGCAGTCATCTGTGAACTTCATTAGCCAAAGGCCTTCTGTGTTAGCCTGTACTTCAGAGAAGTAGATACCAATCAGGAGAGGTCTCATGACTGAACCCTGTGGTACTCTACTTGTCACTGGTTTGAAGTCAGTTTTGGAGTCTGCAACTTTTACAGTGCGGGTTCTGTCAGTGAGCCAATTGGCAACCCATCTTGTGACATAGGGATTTATACCTAGTTTAGTGAGTTTAGCTATAATTCCAGAATGGGGGATGGTGTCAAAATCTTGACAAGGTCAAGATAGGCTATGTGAACCACCTTACCCTTGTCTACAGCTTTGGTGACTGCCTCAAAGAAGTCAATCAGGTTCAGGAGGCATGATCTGCCTTTCACAAACCCGAACTGGGTGGGGTCCAGAGTTTAGAGGTTACCAATGTCTTTGTTTATGAGTTCCAAGATGATATATTCCATGGCCTTACAGACCAGGCTCATCAAGCTAATAGGGAGATAGTTCCTGGGATCAGTGGTGGCTCCCCATTTGTGGAGTGGGATAACTGCTGCTGTGCACATTCAGTGGACACAAAGCCTGATGTGAGACTATGATTGAACATGGTGGTTAGGTGGGGAGCCAGTTTGTTCTGAAGTTCATGTAAAACGCAGCCTGGGATGTTGTCCGGTCCAATGGATGCTGTGTTTTTGACTTTAGAGAGTTTAGCTTTTACCTGCATAGTTGTGATTACAGGGACTTTGCATTCTTCCTGTACAGTTAAGGGCCCTTTTAGGGGGTGAGGGGGGGGGGAGTTAGCACTGAACCTATCTGCCGGGACGTTTGCAGTATCAGTTGGTTCTGTAATTTTCATGCTGTTGTGCTGTAACTCAGAGCAGATCTGGGTATTGCCATTGAGATTCTTGACATAGCTATAGAATGCTCTCTGGTTGTCCCTAGAATCAGTGGTGATTTTGTTTTTGTAACTAGCTTTGAAGGATCTTATAAGGGATCTCGGCTTCTTACTGTGGCTGACCAGGGAACTCCTCCACTCATGGGATTTTACTCTCTTTTGCAACATTTTCATAGGTGTTTACTAGGCTAATAACCACAGGGGTCTTTTTAAGCCTAGCCATGCATCCAGAATCTCTCACAAGTTCTGGTACCCTTGATAAATGTAAGCAGGGGTTTGATTCACAACCAGGGTCTGAGAGATAAAACACATATACAGGCTGCCTGTGTCCATTAAAGACATAGGTGCAAAACCAGGGATGAATTTCCTTTCCCCATCCAGTTGTCCAAGTTATGTTTGAATTGGTTTAGGGAGGAACTCTGCTTCACATGGATGGGGAACCTGGTCCAGAGAAGCAGTAATCTCTTCAGCAGGTCCTAGTTATATGACAGGCAAGGTTTAAGTCTTTAGAGTGGGTAATTTTGGTGCTGTTTGTTTTGTGGCTATGCGAGAGGTCCATCAGGGTGGGATGTAAAAATGCATTGTAAGCCAGGCATAGATCTTCCCTCAACAGCCTGTAGGAGACAGAATACAGGGATAAGGCCTTGAGGAGGTCTGCATAGGACATGTTACTTGTGCTTTATATTCTTTTAATGAGGAACCTCTGTGGATGTTCTAATTGTTGGATATGCCTGGTTTGGTTCATATCAAAGAAGGCATTATATTCAATGATAGGTCTGATGAATGCCAAATAGTGTGGAACAATGACTTCCTTGGACCTAGATGACATACCTTGGTTTATAATTTGCACAACATAGAATGATTTCCTCACTACCATAGACACATGATGGTCAAAGGCTAGATCGCTGTCTAGATGTGTCCCCAAGTCCCTGACTACTGGGTCTAGCCTTAGGGGTGTGTTGTCAGTATGATAGTTAACAGGGGTGGATGACTTCCTGAAGGACACTGTTATGCATTTATTGGCATTTAGTTTTAGTCCATGGCTCTGACACCAGTTATTTGTTTTTATCAGCCCTTCCTTCATTTGTTTCAGTGGAGGATTCTATGATCACTCCTAATTTGCAATCATCTGCAAATTTAGTCAGATGGGGCCATTGACATTGGCCTTGATTTCAGAGAAGTAAATGCCAAAAAGGAGGGGTACCAGGACTGATCCCTAAGGGGCTCTGATTGCGACTGGCCTCTCTGTAGAGGTGGATACCCCAGTTCTAACTTCCTCGGTCCTATGAGCCAGCTGGCTATCCACCGGGTGACGTAAGGGTTTGTACCTAACCTCCTGAGTTTGTCAACAATGCCTGAGTGAAATATTGTGTCAGATGTCTTGGCCAGGTCAAGGTAGGCAGTGTGAACCATTTTACCTTCATCCATTGCTTTGGTTACCTTCTCAAAGAAATCCACTAGATTCAATAGGCATGACCTGCGCTTAACAAGACAGAATTGGTTGTGTCCAGTGCCTGGAGGTTTCCTATGTCATTACTGGTTATTTCAGTAATATTTCTTTTTCCATGACTTTGTATGTGTGACTAGTGAGACTTATGGATCTTAGTTTCCAGGGTCTGTATATGGCCCACATTTGTGCAGAGGGATGACTGTTGCTGCTCTCCATTCATGAGGCATGTAGCCTGTTTGGAGGCTGCAGTTAGATAACAATTCCAGAGGGCCTTATAAGTCATGTTTCAATCTATTTAGAAGGCATCCTGGGATATTGTCTGGACCCAATGATGCAGAGTTCTTGACCTTATACAGAGCATTAAGGGCTAGTCCCCTAGTGATAGCAGGTGGAGTTATATTTGATGGTATTTCGTGAGGGAAGGTTGAGGGGAAGAGAGGGGTAAAGTTTGTGCTGAATTTGTCTGCCAGTTGGTTTGCATTATATTCTGGCTCAGTATAGCTGACCCCATTAACAATGAGCTTTGCACATAATTGTGTAGTACTTTTTAGGTTGTGGACATAACTAAAGAATGCCTTGTGGTTCTCCTTGGCCTGGGAGGCCACACTTACCTCAGATTTGGCTTTGGTAGACTTTATTTGTCCTCTTAGTTGTCTGATTAGTTTGATGAGAGTGCTTTTATCCTGTTGGGTGCTGTACTTCCTAATTTTTGGCATGATTTTCTTCCTCCTGTTATACAGCTTATTGATGTTGTGATTTCACCATTGTGGCTTGTTTTCTGAGTAAGTTCTGGACATCTTCCAGGTGGGTACAGCTGCCTCTATGCAGCTTTTAACATGAGGGTTTCTGTGAACAGTTTCACATAGGTAGCAGTGTTCTCAAGGTTTATGGGGGCTTCAAAGTTTGTCAGGTTATCACTTAATAGTAGGAAGTTAGCTTTATAGTAGTTCATGGATATTACTGGGTAAGCTGGGGTTAAAGATTTTATTTTTACTTCAAAGGAGACCATTTTGTGGTCTGATCTTACCAGGGCAGACATTACACTATTGGGTGTGCAGCACTCTCCCATATTAGTAAGGACCACATCCAGTGTGGTTGCACCCCAGGTTGGTGTACTGACAATCTGGTCCAGGGAGTTTGTGTTTACAAAATCTGGGAAGGTCTGTGTATGTACGTTTGGTGTTGTATATGATTCCCAGTTAATAGTGAGGTAATTAAAGTTGCCTATGAATATGGTGTTGGGTTGGATGGTGACCATTTCCAAAAAGTTTATTACATATTATGGGTTTCCTGGGTCATAGGGAGAGACCCATTGCTTGCAAGGAAGTGGTATGGTATTTTGCCTATGGTGATTTGAACATGGAGAAGCTCAAGTGCATTTTCCTGTTTGACCAGCCTTGAGGTATATTTACTTTTGATGTAAATTGAGACACCTCCACCTTTAATCCCTGTGTAGTAGCTGGTCTAAATCTATGGAAGGCATTGTAACTTTGCACTGCTGGTGTTCTCTCCACAGCTTTAAACCCTGTCTCAGTGATTGCACGAATGTCAGTACTCTCTAGGGTGAGGAGAGCTTCTAGAAAGTGGAGTTTTTTGTTTAGATGCCTACTCGTATACATAAACCTACCAAGAAAGAAAATACTCTTGATTGGATCCTAATAAATACTCTGCCCACAACATATATGGCTGGTATCCTCCCTTCTGACATCAGTGATCATATATGGCTGGTGTCCTCCCTTCTGACATCAGTGATCATATATGGCTGGTATCCTCCCTTCTGACATCAGTGATCATATATGGCTGGTATCCTTCCTTCTGACATCAGTGATCATATATGGCTGGTGTCCTTCCTTCTGACATCTGTGATCATATATGGCTGGTATCCTCCCTTCTGACATCAGCGATCATATATGGCTGGTATCCTGCCTTCTGACATCAGCGATCATATATGGCTGGTATCCTGTCTTCTGACATCAGCGATCATATATGGCTGGTATCCTCCCTTCTGACATCAGCGATCACTCGCTTACGTATATAATTCAGCAAAAGAATAATATTTCCAGCCCTGTAACTCTTAGAACTACTTGTTACAGTAAACATTTCTACCCAGAACACTTCCAGAATGAACTCAGTGTATGCAACTGGTCACCCTTAAAACAGCTCCAACTAGATGAAGCAGTTGCATACTTCAACACTAAGGTCCTTGAAATCTTGGACTATCATGCCCCTTCTCATACTATTAGAAACAGTACCAAAACTGCTCCATGGCTCACAAAGGATTCTAAGCAAAAGATTCTGCTAAGAAACACATTTTGGGCTAAATGGTGTACCTTCAAAGACCCATCTGATCATCTAAAATTTAAACAGCTTAGAAACTCGACTAAGGTATCAATACTTCAGGACAAAAAAAATGTTTCTTTCACCTTCAACAATCCAATCAACAAAGCCCACAGGAATTCTGGTCAGGTATCAATAGACTCCTACATTCAGGCAACTCTAGAACACCTACCCCATCTGGTGGTACACAACACACTACCAAACAAATTGCGGAGTTCTTCAACACCTTTACTGAAGCTATCCGGTCTCTAGCTAAATCTTTACCCCCTGTATCCTCTAATCTGCCTTCCTCCATAAATAACTCACCACCCACTTTCCAACTCCAACCTGTGCCTACATCCCTGATCTGTACCCTCCTTCAGAAACTTAAACCCTCTATCCCCTCTGCTGACCGATTACCTGCTAAGTACCTTCAAATAGCAGCTAAAGTTATTGCCTATCCTATATCTATCCTAATCAAGAGAACCATTACTGAAGGCACCATCCCTATCATCTGGAAAGTCTCTCATATAATCCTCCTACACAAAGGTGGTAACTCATTTGAACTTTCCAACTTTCGTCCAATTGCCCTACTCTCTCCCATAGCTAAAATGATGGAAAAATGTGTTCACCGGCAACTTTTAGACCACCTTCTCCATAATAACCTTTCAGCTAGCTGTCAACATGGCTTTCGACCTTTCCATAGCACCACCACTGCCCTACTATCATTTTCTGACCTCATTAACAAACAACGTAATAATAACACCCTGCCCTCTGCTATCTTTGTAGATCTTTCAAAATCAATCAACATGGTTAACCATCAACTACTACTGAATATACTTAAGTCCCTTTCCCTCGATACTCAAGCCCTACAGTGGTTCAAGTTCTACCTAGACAACAGGCTACAGGCAGTGCTTTGGGACAATACTCTATCCTCCCTCCTTCCTGTCTCCCTTGGTGTACCCTAAGGTTCTATTTTGGGTCCTCTTCTATTCTGTATCTTTATAAATGATCTATCTATTAGTATCGCCCATGCTATATCCTTACAGTATGCCGATGACACCACACTAATATCCTCAGCTACAGATCCTTCAGAAGTGCAGTCCCTCACCCAAACATTCTTTGAGCATGTAGAGAAATGGTTTTTACAGTGTTGTCTCCTCCTTAACCCTAAAACGACTAAACTACTGCTGTTTTCTCCCACACAAAAATCCTCCCAACTTCACTTGACTATTAAATCTAAAAATGGTACAGTTATATCCCCTGGTACTAACACTAAACTCTTAGGCGTGACTATTGAGTATAACCTCAACTATGATACTTACATCAATTCCGCAAAAAAATCAGTTAACCGAAAGGCGCTCTCTGCAGAATTAAACCCTTCCTTACTCCCAGTGCCAGAACTACCATCTACCTAATCTCAACACTCTTTTATGCCTCTCCTATATATACGAACCTATCTAAAAGCAACCTCAACAAGCTGGCAATCTCTTACAACAACATAGCCAGATTTGCTACCAGCTCCCCATTTAGAACCCACCACTGCCTAAATCTTAATCAACTGGGTTGACTAGAATTGCAAAATCAAATTCTTTTTCACCAACTGGTTATTTCCCACAAAATACTGTATTATCCAGGCAATATACCAATTCTCACAAGTCTAATCAGCCCATATAAAAATCTAACAAACCTGTGCTCTGCAAACAAACTACTCATAACTACCCAAAAACCTAACAATAAAGCAGGAGAATCCCTTTTCTCTAACACCATGGGAAAAAACTGTAACCTACTTCCTAGTGCACTCAAATCTCTTTCTTCTACTTCTCCATTTAAAAATAAACTCAAGTCATACCTTACAACCCACTGGCTATGTCCCTGTACCAACCTCGACTACAGTATCTCTTACTGTTACCCTAGGCTACTACCACTTATATCTCTCTTCACAGCCACTTTAAGGCCCCAACATTAGATGTTCACTTATTGCAACTAGGAACAACTAAATTGGCCTTCTTTCTGCCTTATCTTTAGTCACTACCCTTATACTAATTCTTCCAAATCTGTTATCTGGCCTTTCCTCCTGTTCCTGTTTATTACTTTGCTTTGATATCTTCCCACCTTTCTAAATCCTCTCTTTATTTTTTTCTTTTTGCAGTAAAAAAAAATGGAATGGAACACCTGTTATTGTCTTACAAGTATCCTGTAATTGTAGTTTACTGCTCTGTTTTTGTGCATGTCTTTTTATGGAGCTTTTCTCCCTGGGCCTCTACTGAAAATGGACATATATCCAGTTAGACTAGACTGGTCAACAAATGTAAAATAAATAAAAATAAATAAATTCCTATAATTGAGCAGTAACAGCTGTATGTTTTCTTGATTTTTAATTTGCTATGTCAGAAGTACTTTCAGTTTGGCATTGCCCAAAAAAGGCACTATGGGGGAGGACAGTGTTTTTGCTAATATTCAAAAGTGTAGAGGGGAGCGGTATAGACCATTCCTGCCAAAGCAGCATGGTCTGCTGACCATCTCCTTTAATGCTGACAAATACTGCACCCCTTTAGAATGACACCAGAAACTAAGACAATAATTAAATTCAGTCATCTTTTGTTTGTATCGTGGCATCATCCTTGGAGAAGGTAAAATACTGCTAAGTGCTAGGCTCATACCTTCTTGGGACATGTATTCGAAGAGCCCCATGTTGTCTCTCTTCATATAGCCTAGGGAGATATGTCACAGGTCATTTACACCCACATTGACTATGACTAGGTCATACTGGTACTTGTGGTCCAACGACCTGAGTGTTTGCATAATGTGGTGGATCCTGGCTCCTGATAAGCAGCTTGCTGTTACTTTCTCCTTACTCAGCCTGGTCTGAGGAACATCAATGTGTCTCATAATAGAGTCTCCAATGACCAGAATGTTCGATTGTATCTTGGCTTGCCTTACGGTTTAGATGTAGAGGCTGTATGTGTTGATGTTGGTGCTGTTTCTAAAGATTACATACGGGGCTGCCTCAGCGTATATGAGTCTGTGTCTGCTTTGAATTGTGTGTGCGTGATGGTTGCAGCATATATACTACTGACAATGTGATTGACATCAGGAGTGCATTTATGTAAGAGCTTTGCCTCTAGTGACATTGTGTAAATACATCTCTTACATCCCACATCAGTTTGTTTGAGAACCAATTGGTTTTCAATAAACGTGCTGCATTGCCTCATGATGCCAATATTTATAAAGAGTGAAACAGAGGAGAGAGAGAGAAGTGATATATATATATATATATGTGTGTGTGTGTGTGTGTGTGTGTGCGCATGGACACAGATATATAAACAAATACATGCAGTTTCTAGTTTGATTTTATGAAATGTTTCCTTCCTGTATTTCATCACATACTCAGTTCTAGGAGAACATGCCACTCAGAATCCCACTGTGGTATAAACCTGACACCACCTACCTTAGTTTTAATTTCTCAGGTATGTTTGCCAACTGTTACTGCACAAAAACTGCTACCTTTTATTTTACTAAGCTGCTTATTGTGGTGATAATGTGTCATGATTGGGGTACTCATAATTCTGTATATGCTGATAGTTTTCTTTTTATTGCAGATATTTAGCTGATAAAAGACCAGAATAACAGAGTTAAAAAGAAACATGAGAAATTTAATTTGCACGTACACATCAAGCTAACTGCTCTAATCCCAACTTGCTGGCTGAGCGTAAATTCTGTCCTTGTTTTTTCCCTAGTCTCACAGTGACTACATTATTTGTTCAGTGAATAACTATAATTAATTAGTTCATGAAGCAAAGCAAGGTGGAACAACAGTAAATAATTTTGTAATACCATAATTAAATGCCCAAAAATGTTTACTTAATTACTTTTGTTAACTGGGTTAGTTCTACTAGGCTTGTAGTCTTTCAAGACTGCTGTTTATACTAAAACTAGTACTGAGTTTGGAGAACAAAACTATAACATTTTAGCATTTGAAATGTTAGCTTTTATCTAAGATGGGTTAAATGGCTTGGAGTCCAAAACGTGTTTGTTGCTGCAGACATTAGGCTTCCTTGCTACAGTTCTAAATTTTGAAGCAGTTCATAATCCAAGCCATTCAGCAAATCAGGGTACTAAGTAGCAGTGTCTTGGGAAAGGAATGTTGAGCAGAGTAGGGCACTTACTTATGAAACTGAGAACAAACTGTATAGCCGGATATGAAGTTTTATAATTCCTGTTAAGAACACACATGTAATAGTGGACTTGTGGCTGGTTATATATCCACTTGCTCTTAGAACTCAAAGCCACTTGGAGTGACATAATGTTGTGGTTTGCCATAAGATATGTTAGGTTAACACCAGAAAATCAGCATCTTATGATAACCATAAATCATATTTCAGTATGTGTGGCTCAAAGTATTTTGCATGCTGAATACTAAATAAACATGTATAAACAAAGTAAAGCACAGCCCTTTTCAGAGTTTCAGAAGAGGTTGTTTCCTATTTTCACATTAATGTCTGCCATCTTTTAGAAAGACTTCTAAATCGTGCAATTCCAACACGTTATTGTAGTTACCCCATGACATGATTTTTATTTGTGTGTTGTGTGTGTCTTGTAGTAAGCCAGCAAAAAAAAAAACCCTCAAAAAATGTAGTATTTGGTTGCATATATTATAGAATAATGAGTCAAGAAAACTAACATTCAATTAGTAAGTGACAGGGGCTAGTCTGCGAGATGAAAATTTGTACCATTCTTAATGTCCTAGATATTGTTGTGAAGTCTGATGCATTGTAGAGAAAATTAGTGTTGTAGTTATTGTAGTTTCCTTGTGGCCCTTCGTAGATGCTTAAATAAAAGTTGTGATCGTTAAAAGAAAGGAGTCTGTGGGAGTAATCCTCAAGAATCCTTCTCCCCTTTTCATGGTATAATATTTGGTGGGGTTTCCATTCCATGGTATAATATTTGGTGGGGTCTCATAGTAAGTTAGAGAAACACAACTCCACAATCACACTGATGCAATTTTACAGTTTCTCGACTGGTATAGTATTAAAGATGTCTTTAGCAGTAGATTCCTGTGTAGAGTTGCATTTTTAACACAATTTACAATGAGGTGTTTCATAGAAGCTGTGTTAGTGCTCTCAGCATTATTACAAACCTTCAAACTGCAGTACACCTATCTTCTGTGGACTATTTTAATTTGTTCACTGGCTCTCAGTATGTTTTGCTGCTGACATATGTATTATATTTAACATTCAGTTGTGTGGGCCCAATTCTAAAAGACTTGTCTCAGAATAAGGACTTATTCTGATGTAAGCCTGCTTTATGTATAGGCCTCACACTGGAATAGGTCATTTAAACCAGAAGCAAGTCTTTTGGAATATGTGTGTTGTATATGTATCCACACTTGTATGTGTGTCTGATGTACATGGACGTGTGTGTGTGTGTGTGTGTGTGTGTGTGTGTGTGTGTGTGTCTGATGTGCATGCACGTGTGTGTGTGTGTGTGTGTGTGTGTGTGTCTGATGTGCATGCACGTGTGTGTGTGTGTGTGTGATGTGCATGCACTTGTGTGTGTCTGATGTGCATGCACGTGTGTGTGTGTGTGTGTCTGATGTGCATGCACGTGTGTGTGTGTGTGTGTGTGTGTGTCTGATGTGCATGCACGTGTGTGTGTGTGTGTCTGATGTGCATGCACGTGTGTGTGTGTCTGATGTGCATGCACGTGTGTGTGTGTGTGTGTTTGTGTGTGTGTGTCTGATGTGCATGCACGTGTGTGTGTATGTCTGTGTGTGTCTGATGTGCATACACATGTGTGTGTGTGTGTGTCTGATATGCATGCACGTGTGTGTGGGTCTGATGTGCATGCACGCGCGCGCGTGTGTGTGTGTGTATGATGTGCATGCACGTGTGTGTGTGTGTGTGTGTGTGTGTGTGTGTGTGTGTCTGATGTGCACGTGTGTGTGGGTCTGATGTGCATGCACGCTCGTGTGTGTGTGTCTGATGTGCATGCACGTGTGTATGTGTGTGTGTCTGATGTGCATGCACGTGTGTGTTTGTGTGTGTGTCTGATGTACATGCACGTGTGTGTGTCTGATGTGCATGCACGTGTGTGTGTGTGTGTGTGTGTGTGTGTGTGTGTGTGCATGTCTGATGTGCATGCACGTGTGTGTGTGTGCTTGTCTGATGTGCATGCACGTGTGTGTGTGTGTGTGTGTGTGTGTGTGTGTGTGTGTGTGCATGTCTGATGTGCATGCACGTGTGTGTGTGTGTGTGTGTGTGTGTGTTTGTGTGTGTGTCTGTGTGTCTGTGTGTTGATTTTGCTCCAGGTAGCTCAGCTTGTGTATCATATAATAGCTATTGAACCCTTGTACTGTTAATTCTTTTTTTAAAACACCTTTATTGAATTATCGCTGTTAATTCTTGTCATATTATTATGATTTGTTTACTTCATTTTACTGCTAATTCTTACCTGTATCCCGAGCTGTGAATGAAGAGGGTTGTTGAACCATTCTACTTACCTGGTCAGCAAATGTGCAAATAAAAAATACAAATATACTTTGCTCTTTCTCTGAGCTGGATTTCCCCCAAAATGAGAATAATTAAATGGGTTGTGGGAGGGGAAACAAAGCCCTCACATTACATGTGTAGGATAGCATTACCCCATTGCAAACTCTTAAAAATGTGTTTTTGTTTTAACAGCTTATATGTGCTTTATTTGGTTAAGTAGTATGCACCATTATGTTTATATTTATGTAGAAAATATAAATTTGCAGTAGCTTATTTCAATGGATTGTGATCAGTGGTTATAGGGGAACTATCTCTACAATTTAATGCCAGTTCTTCTGGTCTTCATGCTGCCTTTTAAGCTATTGTGAGATAGCTTGGTATTAATTATGTAAGCATGTAGATGATTCTCTTCTGCACCTTTCATCATGACTGTGGCAAGAGCATTTATTCCCTCTTAAATAACTGGCTAATAAGAAAAAAGATTGCGTTGTCATGTATAATAAACAAATACAACATTCACTTTAAACATTAATATTGTTTTACAATTAAGCATAAATGCTAAGCAATGCTCACTAATGAGTAAAAGCTGTTTTGCAAAGAAATCCCTTAACTTCTTTCATATATGAGGTACTTGAAATATCAGTGATCTGTGCATGTCAAAAGATCTAGTTTGCCTTTTTGAAATGTTTTTTAAATGATTTGCAAAATGAATGAGAGAGACTTATTTTCTTAGTTTCATAAAGAATTATAGTAGGGTGAAGCTGACAAACAAAAAAAAAAAGCTCAAAAACTGATGTGGTCACTTTGTTATATTAAATCCATCATCCGTCCATAACCTCTTTTTCCATATTAAATAAGCTCCCAAAACAGTTATGCAGAAGATTAACTTGTGGCAAAGCTCCCAAAAGTAAACGCATTCAGAAGACTTCTTAATTTAGTTTCTGAAAGGTTTGTTTTCTCGAATGAAGAATATTATTGAGATTCAAATGGTTTTTCATGGATGTATGTGTAGTTGTGCATGATATGCATATTTCGGCCTTGTTATGTGATATGCATAATTTGGCTTTGCTTTAGTTTTCATTTTGTTTTTAATGATTTTTCAGTGACCTTCTCACTTATTGTTTTAGTTTGTTGTTTGGGATATTTTTGCAGTGACCCTAATGATGATGGACATCAGCTGGGTTTAACAGCCCTGTATTTCTTATGCTTGGTCAAACACTCGGTCACTCGGTGAAAGTTCTAGCTTTGCTGCAGTTTTTGTTTTGTTTTTACTGATTGTTTTTTTCAGTGACCTTCTCACTTATTGTTTTAGTTTCTTGTTTGGGATATTTTTGCAGTGACACTATGATAATGGACATCAGCTGGATATAACAACCCTTTGTTTTTTATGCTTAGTCAAACACTCTGCTTGTGCTGTGCTGACGAGGTCATAACAAGGCCGAAATATGCATATCCACAACTAGTTGGGTTTGGCTTTATTGGCCTGAAATTGTCCATTAAAATGAAGAAACAAGTCATGGGCATTCAGAATCGCCAATTAGCTGAAACACCTGATGTTCATAAGGGTCATTTGCATATATCCCATGTGTCTCTGATACAAGAGGTTTGGGAGGTCACACAGTGGAAGTTCTAGCTCTGCTGGAGTTTTCATTTTGTTTTTACTGATGTGTTTATTTCAGGAATAAGGAAACTACCAAGTGGAGTACTGTAGGGGTCAGTCTTGGACACACTACTGTTCTGTGTGTTTATTTCAGGAATAAAGAAACTACCAAGTGTAGTACTGTAGGGGTCAGTCTTGGACACACTACTGTTCAATGTGTTTGTTCCAGCAATATCTGAGGGCACAAAGAAGAGTTTTAACCTCTTCAATGATAAAACAGAGCAGTATACAGCAGTAGAGGGGTTGAGAGGGTCTAAGGAAGAATTTGGCAAGGCTGACCTAGTGGATAGAAAAGGAAGGGATTGCTGTAGGTGGAGACTATCTTCATGATTGTTCAGGGCCCATATGCTTTCCCTCCTGCCTTAAATTTGAGGTACAGTACAGTCAGCATTACATACATGCTGAAAATGTGCAACAGTTCCCGAGTCAGGTGGTAATGAAGTTTCACCGCAAACTGCCCCTTTTGTTAAAGAAAAAAAACAAAGCGAGCCAGCTGGTTCATGGCATCAAAAACATAGTTTTAATAAAACTTCAGTATTTCTTTAATTAAACACTGAATGCAAGAATGAGTGGATGATACTGTATGCTGCCTTTTCATCATTTATTGTTTTTATGAAAGCATCTCCCAACAGCCGCATGCAATAATCACCAAAAATGTGAAATTATGTAGTCATGTAAATGCATCCTAGACCATAAAAGTAAATCATTTTAAAGACAGTTATTCATTTATTCATAAAGACATTATGACTGAAGGAAGGAATGAATAATCTGCACTATTTATTAGCTGTTTGTCCTTGCCAGTTTTTATGAATGAACAGTTGCCACTATTATGTACTGCAGTTCTTATAACTGCATGCAGTGAAAAGTTGCATGGTTTGATGGTTGTACTGAGGGTGAGTTGGAGGAAGGACAACCTCTGTGGAAATTTCTAAATACTTACTCATGGACTAAACAATATCTCTCATTCATTTTATAAAAAGCTGTAAATGAAGGAAGGAATGGCATAAACTTTACTGGCTGTGGTTTTCTTGAATAGCAGGGTCCTCCTCGTGTACAAAATGATTAACTATGCTGACCGATTTGAGCAAACTAAGTTAATATTTATGCTACGTGTTATTTTTATACCATTGTACACATTAAAAAATATGCATTGCTTTTGGTACTTGCATGTGTGTGTGGGGTCTGGCTGGGAGAAAATATATGAGTAAAAATATAGTTATCATAAGTTTTATCGGTCTACATCCTGGATGCTGATACAAAAGCCTTCTGGTTACCAGTAAAAGAGGAATAATTAAATAATTCTCTTTCAAAAATAAAATATAAAGTTTATCATCTAGAATTTCAGAGCTTCTGTGGGCCACTTCCCTCCCCCATCTTTATGAAGGGACTTTGACCCAAGCTGAGTGGGTAGGGCGGGCCCAACCTCAAGCTTTACCCTGGGTCAAACCTGTTTGTAAAACCACTCCCAGGAAAGTTTGCAGTTAAGGCTCAGTGCAAACACATTCAGAGTACTTTATGTGGCCACAGCAATCTTGGTGTTAAAATATCCATTGGGGGATAGAAAATGTGGAAGCAAAGCAGGAAATTGATCTAAGGATGTTGTTCATCCTATATTGGGCCCCCAGGAGCAGAGGGAGACAACAGTGGCAGTCGCAAACAGAAGGCTTGTAGTAATGCTGTCACTCTTGTAAGCCCTGGTCAGGCCACATCTTGACTGTTGTATTCAATTCTGTTGGCCATACTAGGAGGTGACAATTAGGGTGCTAGAAGGAGACACAAAAAAGCAGCAGAAGGATGCATGAGATGTAAATGAACGAATGTGGCCTGAAGTTAGAGAAGCTGCACCTTTTCTCATTTAAAACCCGATGCGACATTATACAATTAATCTGGATACCGAAGCTCAGAAGGAGTCATCCTGAGCAAGGAAGTGGGAGGAGGGAGAAATAGACAAGGATAGTGGAATGTAAGGGCATACTACCTCCTGAATCTCTGGGACTACTTTGTCACATGGAAGGTGTGGACCCATTGATATGGATAACTAGAATGTTTGCTTGACACTGAATCCAAAGAGATATTTAAAAGGAGGATGGGGCAGGTGGAGAAAGGGCAATAAGCAATGTATGTAGTTATGGAGGGGGTGGTGGAATGTTAGGGTCTATATTAGAACATCGAAGTTTCAAAACTTTGAATGTTCTAATATCAACCCCTATTCCTAGGGAAAGAATTTGGTTGTCCGTTTCTGTTGCTTCGGTATTTTCAGCACTGTGGTGGAAAGTTACGGATCGGGTTCAGGTAAGTGTGTGATTGAGGGTGGGTTAGGTTAGTTAGGGTTAGGGTGCGGGTTAAGTATGTGTGTGATTGTGTGGACGTGAGAGTTAGGGCAGGTTAGGTGAGTTAGGGTTAGGGTGCAAGTTAGGTATGTGTGCGATTGTGTGGATGTGAGGGTTAGGGCGGGTTAGGTGAGTTAGGGTTAGGGTGCGGGTCAGGTAAGTGTGCGATTGTGTGGATGTGAGGGTTACGGCGGGGTAGGTGAGTTAGGGTTAGGGAACAGGTGAGGTGAGTGTGTGATAGTGACGGACTTTATGGTTAGGGTTTGGGTTAAGGTAAGTGGATAGTTAGTGGTGTGTATAGTTTAGTGTAGAGTTAGGTGTAAGATTTTAGGTGTATGTGTTTGCATTGCTGTTTGTTTGATGTGCTTGTGTTGTGGGTATGTGTTTTGGAATAGTGAATTTTTCCCTAGGAAAAAATTCGCTGTTCTGTATGCTCGAGCTTTTGCTGAATAGGGGTCTATGTTAGAACATTCGAAGTTTTGAAACTTCGATGTTCTAATATAGACCCGAATGTTAAATGCACTTGAGATTTCAGACTAGTTAGGCTTATTATATCCTTCTTCCATCAAACAAATGTAATGCAATAGCATTTATGTAGGCTTTTAATAGGTTCCCTTTAGTTTGAAGGAAACTATGCCCATTATTTTGCCGGGATTTTGTTCCACAGCATAGGAGTCTCTGGGTGATGAATCTGTCCCTCCCAGCACGCCCATTAATAACCGCGGGTCAGCAGTCAAGTCTCGCCTGTATTCTGAGGATCTAGATTTTTTTTTTTGAGAAGCAACATCATCATCTGTTTGATATGGCCTTTTTGTATTCAGTGTCAGGCAGGTCTCCCTTGAGCAATGCGTAAGCTGAATAATAGAGCTGGAGTTCTTCAGGGGGGGGCATATAGACATTTTTTTGAGACCTTTACCTTTGGCGAGGAACTTTTTGGGGCTCCAGCCTGCTGCTGTCTGGTCAGATACATTCACCGGGGGGGGGCATCAACTCAAACCACAGATCTGAGATGAGTGATGAGTGGGACGGACGATCCCCTCCTTTGATCTAGATGTGAATCAGATCATGATCAGGTGGGCAAATGTAACTACTCTCTTCTTCTAACTAAAACTAAAACGCAGAGTGCCCAAACGAAGTTGTTATCCCCAGATCCCTGATAACCTCTTCTGTGCTCAGTGGATTGCCACGATTGCCACCTACACGGTAAAGCAGGGTATTGTTTTTTATGGTGGTTATGATTTGCATGCATTTCTTGGTGTTTAACTTTAGGCCATGGATCTTATTTTGTTCCACAGCATAGGGAGTCTCTGGGTGATGATCTCCAGCACGCCCACGTCTATTAATAACCCGTGTCAGGGTTTAAGTCTCCCCGCCTCTGTAGTTCTGAGGGATCTAGATTTTTTTGGTGTGAATCATGTTCATCATCTGGGTTTTTGTGTGCCTTGTATGTCAGGTATGCATGGGTCACCTCTGAGCTGAGTGTAAAGTTTACCGAATAGAGCTGGAGTTTTCAGGTCGGCAGCATAAGACATATTTTGAGACCCTTTTTCCGCAGAACTTTTGGGGCTTTTCAGCTGCTGCAGATGCAGATGTTCAAGTCAGATATATCTGGAATGGGGCATTGTACTCAATCATTGAGTGATGAGTACAGGGGACTAGATGACGATGACCTCCTATGTGAAATCCTTGAATGATCAGGATCAGGTGGGCAATGTAGAAGGTCTTTCTACTTCGCGTAGAGTGTGGCGGATGTCGTTCCAAACCTGGGTCCCCAGATCCTGATAACCTCTTCTGTCCTTCTTCTGTGCTCAGTGGATTGCCACCTATGCGGGGTAGGGTTTAACCTTTGTTTTTCTGCAAGGGTATGACTTAAGTTTAGGGTTGGGATGGATCTGCCCGGTTCCATTATGATCCTCTCCATAGCTTTGCAGATCAGGCTTGTCAAGCTGAAGAGTCTTTGTTTTGTTTGGGATTGCCTGATCAGTTCTTCACTGTGGTCTTTTTATCTCAGGTGGGGGCGATGAGGACTCCAGTGAGATTAGTATATGATCTGATCTCACCAGTGAGGGTATATGGTGACTAGTTGTTCCATGGCATTTGAGTTTATGAACTCCCAGGAACCTTTGGGCTAGTGTTTGGGCTTGTGAGTGATCCTCCCTATCTATATTGTAGTTGAAGTCACCTAGTATGATGGTGTTTGTTGGAGATTTATCCCTCCAGTCCCACCAACCTTGAGGTGTGGGTGTCCTTGAAATATGGACAGTGGTAGGTTTAGAATTTGAGCCTTGCCTAAAAAAATACCCTTATTCCATGAAGGCTTAAACCTTTTTTACAGTTACTCTTTCAGATTTTGTGACAAATTATAGAAGCCCTCAATTTCAAACTTCATATGATCAAAAACAAAATGTTAGACTTCACAACATAGAAAAAGCATAGCATGGATATTTCCGATTTCAAGTTATAGTAAAGGAGCTAACACATATGCAGTACTTATGTCTGCACACTGCAATTGCATTGCAGTTTTCTGTTAGAGAAACTCTGCAAAACAGTGAAAAAATGGTACACACATAGCAATACTTGCAACTGTTCACTGTATATCTTAGCTGTAAACAGACAGTAGCTTGGTGAGTAAATAAAGCAACAGCTAAAGAAAAATAAGTGTAATCCCATATTAGCATACCAACAAGTTAACCCCTGTAATGCATATCTCAGGAAGTGAGGAGAATGGTTTGTAGGTAAGTACTAGACTAGCTACTCTTGTAGGCCATTTTAAACCTAGACACTTTCTCTTTTTGTGCTTGAAATACCCTGTCCCATTTGGATATAGGCTGGCCTTATCCATCCCAAGGTCAATAATTATATATTATACTTAATGAAAATAACTTGGATCATGCCATAGATAATTTGAGGGGACTCATGCAAGAGATAAATTATTTAGGAGCTGCCTCTGTCCGTTAGTAGTATGGGGGGATCTCCTTGGGTAAATTTTCTGTTTCCCATCCATAGACCTAAGTTGCACTTGAAAATGGACAGGGATGAACTTCAATTTATGTGGCTGGGGAGTCTGTTTCACAGCAGCAGTATCCTCTGCAAGATATACCTGTCCCTCCAAACCATTCTGTTGATGTTGTGGAAGAGTTTTATATATCTAGACCTAGTATTTCTCAAACCATTTGATTTGATGATGTGCAGTAAATCCATCAGTACTGGGTTGGAGGATGCCTTGTATGCCAGTCACAGGTCACCTCTTTGCAGTCTGTAGGATGCTGTGTATAGTAACAAGGCTTTGACTTAGTCCATGTAGGACTTGTTGCTTAGGCCTTGTGTCATTTTAGTGAGGTATCTCTGTTTGCATTCCAGTTGTTGCATGTGTCTGGACAGATACATGCCAAAGGAGGCATTATATTTAATGACTGGCTTAATGAAAGCCTAGTAAAAGGGGGGGGGGCAATGAGATTCCTAGATCTAGACACAATACCTTTGTCTGTAAGCTGTGCGACACAGAAGTACTTTCTTACAATGATAGACACATGTTGGTCAAAAAATTAGGTCACTGTCCACATAAGTTCCCAAATCCTGAACAACTGAGTCAACTCTTAGGGGTATATTCTCAATGTGGTAGTTCCCTGGGGTAGATAGCTTCCTAAAGGATACAGTAATGCATTTTTTGGCATTTAGTTTCAGTCCATGATTTGGGCACCATTTACTTATTTGAGACAAACCTTCCTGCAGGATGGCTAAGTGATTTGGGGATTCAGTGACTGCTCCTAGCTTGCAGTTATCTGCAAACCTGTTTGTCCTTTGGTGCTGGCTTTTGCTTCAGAAAAATAAATGCCAAGAAAGAGAGGTCCCAGCACAAAACCCTGGGGGACTGCACTGGTGACTGGTCTCTTGTGGAGGTAACTTCCCCTATTTTCATTATCCGCATCCTATTTGTGAGACAGCTGGAAATCCAGCAGGGACTTAGTGGTTTATTCCCAGTTTATTTAGTTTTTCTGCTATAAAACAAATGTGCATAAGTAAGCACATTGACATAGTGGTTACTGTCAGTGTCTCACATGGTTTGATTCTTTGGTTCATTTCTTGGATCGAGTGCATTTTGTGGTGGAGCCAACATTGGTATTTGTGAGGTAATCCATATTTCTTCTTCATTCCAGACTTATAGGTGAATTGTCATTTTGCAAATTAGCTTGTAGGTATGTGGGTTGAGAGAGTGTGTGTGTGTGCATATATCCTGCAAAATGTTCACAAAATGCCAAGGATTAATTTTTTCTGCCTTGCCTCCAGTGACTATAATGATAGGTTCTGTGACCCTACATTTGATTATGTAACTCCATGACTGTCAGTGTGACCAAGTGGGTAGTTGGAAAATAAATGAATGGATGAATGAACATCAAATAAAGAAAACAAATTAAATGAAAAAAAGCATATTCCTGCAGGAGTAGTTTGACCCTCTCACATCCCTCAGTCTGGGGAGCATTAACTAAGCCAACTTCAGGCTCACCCTACCTTGCAGTTAAGGGTAAATGTAGATGTTTATTATTCTCACTGCTGCAGAAGTCTATGTATATTGCTGCATTAGGTTCATAGGTAGGTACTAGGCTATCGGCCCAAGGGCCTAAGTAAGCATAGCCAACAAGGTTCTCTGGCTTACGCCAACCAAGAAGGTTAATTTCCAGTGCCCCTGTCGAGCAGAGTCACAGAAGTGATCCCCGGGATGCATTTCCTATTTCCTATCCACTCATCAAGATTTTTCTCGAAGAGTGCTAATGAGGAACTTTGCTTGACATAGATGGGTAGCTTGTTCCAGGGTATAGGAAGTCTCTGGGACAGGAATCTATCCCTCCAGCATGTCCTGTTTATTGTGGTGACAAGGTTTAGGTCCCTAGAGCATGTAGCTCAGAGGAATTGGGATTTCATTAGGTGTAGCATGTCCAACAGCTCTGGGTTTAACATAGCTTTTTATGTTAGGCAGAGATCTCCTCGGAGTAGGTGATATGCTACAGAGTAAAGCTAGAGTTTTTGAGACGGTCAGTGTAGGGCATCTGTTTGAGGCCAGTAATCCTCTTTGTGAGGTACTTCTGTGGCCTTTCCAGCTGCTGCAGATGTCTTGTGAGGTACATTCCAAAAGGAGCATTGTACTCTATATTGGGTCTGATGAGTGATGAGTAGAGGGGAACATTGATCTCTTTTTTTCCTGGATGAGAACCCTTTTGGGATTAGGTGTGCCACATAGAAGGATTTCCTGACTACTGTGGCAATGTGATTACCAAAGGAGAGACTACTGTCCACCTGGGTCCCAAGGTCTCTTATCACACATTCAGTGTTAAGTAGACTGCCATTTATGTGGTAGTTCATGGGTACAAAGTTTTTACCAAAGGGGATGGCAATGCACTTTTTGGCATCAGCTTGAGGCCATGCCTCTGACACCAGGCATCTGTCTCAGTGAGGCCCTTCTGTGGGATGTCCACATCATTTGGGTGCTCGACTATGGCTCCTAGTTTGCAGTCATCTGTGAACTTCATTAGCCAGAGGCCTTCTGCATTAGCCTGTACTTCAAAGAAGTAGATACCAAACAGGAGAGGTCCCAGGACTGAACCCTGTGGTACTCCACGTGTTACTGGTTTGAAGTCAGATTTGACGTCTGCAACTTTTACAATGTGGGTTCTGTCTGTCAGCCAGTTGGCAACCTATCTTGTGACGTAGGGATTTATACCTAGTTTAGTGAGTTTAGCTATACTTCCAGAATGGGGGATGGTGTCAAAAGCCTTGGCGAGGTCAAGATAGGCTGTGTGAACCACCTTACTCTTGTCTGTGGCTTTGGTGACTGCCTCAAAGAAGTCCATCAGATTCAGAAGGCATGATCTGCCTTTCACAAACCCGAACTGGGTGGAGTCCAGTGTTTGGAGGTTACCAATGTCTTTGTTTATGAGTTCCATGATGATACGTTCAATGGTCTTGCAGACCAGGCTCATCAGGCTATTAGGGCGATAGTTCCCAGGATCAGTAGTGGCTCTCCCTTATTGGAGTGGGATAACAGTTGCTGTGTGCCATTCAGTGGGTGCAAAGCCTGAAGTGAGACAATGATTGAACATGCTGCTTAGGTGGGGAGCCAGTTCATTCTGAAGTTTGTGTAAAACGCAACCTGAGATGTTGTCCAGTCCCATGGATGCTGTGTTTTTGGTTTTAGAGAGTGCAGGTTTTACCTGAATAGATGTGATTACAGGGACTTTGCATTCTTCCTGTATAGATATGGGCCCTTTAGGGGGTGAGAGGGGGGTAAAGTTAACACTGAACTTATCTTCCAGGATGCTGGCCATATCAGTTGGTTCTGTAATTTTTGTGCCGTTGTGCTGTAACTCAGAGCACATCTGGGTGTTGCCATTGAGATTCTTGACATAGCTATAGAATGCTTTGTAGATGCCCTTACAATCAGTGGTGATTTTGTTTTCGTAGCTAGCTTTGGAAGGATCTTATAAGGGATCTCAACTTCTTGCTGAGGCTGACCAGGCAGCTCCTCCACTCATGGAATTTTACTGTCTTTTGCAACACTTTCTTCCTCCTGTTGTAGAGTTTGTTTATGGCAGGGGACCGCAAGATTGGCTTCCTTTTTTTGGAGGATAGTGTCTTGGTTCTGTTTGGGATAGCATGATCCATGCACTGGTGTAAGTGCTTATAGAGTACATTTGTATAGGATTCAGCAGTCATAACTGTGTTGTCCATCTGCATGAGTGTCATGAAGTTCACCACTTCTGCCTTAAGAAGCATGAAGTTGGCTTTGGAGAAATTTTTTACCATGGTTTCCTTAATGTTGGGTGAGGGCAGGATTCAGATATCTAGGATGATTAGCTTATGGTCGGATCTGACCAACGAGGAGTTGACTTCAGGTGTGGAACACCGGTCACTCATGTTGGTTATGACTAGGTCTAGGATATTGTTGCCATTGATGAGGGTGTGGATAAGTTGATCCAGGGCATTGGAATTTATGAATTCCAGAAAGCGCTGAGCAAAGGAGTTGGTACATGAGTAGTTTTCCCAGTTAATGGTGGGGTAGTTGAAATTGTCCATTATTATGCTGTTTGGTTGAATCCTAATATTTTCCAGTATATCAAGAAAATAGGAGTGGGAATCCTGGGGCATGGTGGGGGATCTGTAGCAAGCTACAATTTGGATTGCAGTTTTGCCCAGAGTTAGTTGCACTTGGATAACCTCAGATGCATTATGCTGTACAGCTAGCTTGGCGGTGTGAATATCCTTAATGAATATGGACACACCTCCACCTTTAGTGTTCTGGTCCAGGTTATATGGCCGAAAAGTGTGGTATGAGTTGTAGCCTGGTAATGCAGGGGTGCTCTCTAGAGCCTTGAACCAGTTCTCAGTCACTGCACAGCTATCGATGTTCTCCATTTTAAGAAGTGCCTCGAGTGAGTGCATTTTGAGATTTAGACTTCTAGCATTGAGTTGCATTACCCTCAGTTTTTGCTTGCCTGTTCCTGTTAAGGTGGTGAATTTGTCATTTGAACCTTGCATAAAAAAGTCACTATAGGGGCGGCAAGACCCTTAGCCAGTATCCGGAATCCCAGGGGTGACAGGTGCAGGCCATCTCTGGCAAAGCATCGTGGTCTGTCGACCATGTCGTCCCAGGCAGACAGATACTGGATCCCCTTAGAATGACACCAGAAGCTTTGCCAATTGTTGAAGTCAATCATTTTGTCCTTGTACTGTGGTATCATGCTGGGCGATGGCAGGATGCTGCTCAGGGCTAGGGTCATACCTGCCTGGACTACAAGATCGGAGAGCTCTTCCATGTCTCTTTTCATGTAGTCTAGGGAGGTACATCTCAGGTCATTCACACCAACATGGACAATGACAGAGGCATATTTGTACTTGTGGAGTTACCTGAGTGCATGGGTTATGTGGCGGATTCTGGCACCTGACAGGCAGCTGACAGTAACCTTTTCCTTGTTTAACCTGGTGAGTGGGACATCAGTGTGCCTGACTATAGAGTCACCTATGACTAGTGTGTTGGGTACATTGTTTTGCCTTATGGGCTGTAGTTTATTGGCACACTGAGTCTGTGGGCTATGTGTCATTTGGGTTGTGTTGGGGGGGTGGAGGTTGCTTGCATTTCTGCTTTGGAGGTCTCTGTTGCTTGAGCAGATTATTATTGAGAGCCTCCGTGAATGTTTTTGTGTTTCTATGTATGGATTTTGGTGGTGTAGGTTTAGTGGGACTATGTGATGAGTGCAGTGTGGTGCAAGTGTTTACCTTTTCCTCTTGACTGTCAAGTTCAGTCTTGGTTGGAGAGAGCTTTACCTTCAGTTTAGCTCGATAAGTGCATCTCTCACAGGTTGTGGTGTTGGGTGGTAGGAGGAGAGGGTTGTCTGTGTACATGAGGCAATTGCTACATTGCCCCAAGATGCCCAGATTCATCAGATAGACAAGAGAGAACACTGGGAGCTGACCCTTGGACATGCCTGAATAAAAAACTACTTTCCTCTAGACAAGTGAGGAAAGTGAGTATAAGAGCTGTTTTTCTCTAAGCAAGTGAGGAAAGTAAGTACAACAATTGCTTTACTCTAGGTAAAGAGGAAGGTTGAGTGCTGTAGTCATTTGTAGCTTATTTAGTGCTAACAACAAGTTCTGAACAAGTGCTGAGCATGAATAAGCAAATTCAAGTGCTAAAACTAAGAATCTGTACCTGGATCTTGTGGTAGATAGGCTACCTAGTGCTTACCACTCCCACTGATAAGCTAGAGTGCTTCCCTCCAACACAGAAATGCTTGGGGGGGGGGCTCAGAAGCTTGCAAACATTCCTGGATACAGCAAATCTGTATCTGGACTAGACTAGTTACAGGAAAGATGGGAAACAAGTGCAAACATGGGCTTTTAAACTAATACGTTGAAAGAGATGGAAAAACTGGTGAACGGCTAATAAACTACAAATTCCTGGGCCAGAAACCACTCTTGTGGTAGATAGGCTACCTACTGCTTACCACTCCCTCTGATAAGCTAGAAGGCTTCCCTCCAACACAGAACGGCTTGGGGGGCTCAGAAGCTTACAAACAATCCTGGATACAGCAAATCTGTATCTGGACTAGACTAGTTACAGGAAAGGTGAGAAACAAGTGCAAACACAGGCTTTTAAACCAGAAGGTTGAAAGAGATGGAAAAACTGCTCAAACGGCCAATAAAGTACAATTTCTGGGCCAGAAACCACTCTTGTGGTAGATAGGCTACCTAGTGCTTACCACTCTCACTGATAAGCTAGAAGGCTTCCCTCCAACACAGAAAGGCTTTGGGGGTTCAGAAGCTTACAAACAGTCCTGGTTGCCAAAGATGCAGCAACCAACCAGCTTCTGAAAACTTATATCCTCTCCCACACTGTCCGTCTGGCTGCTTATATGCTGATCCCTTTTTGGTGGGAATCTATATTAACAGCCAGAAAGACAAAAAATCCTCAGAACTTTCTTGCTGCCTCAAGGAATAACAGCTGAGAGACATCACAGAAAACAACAACTGGCTACAAGCTTCATTTCTGGCAGATATTTTAAATTATTTTTAAGTATTTTCTATTTCCCGAATAATGCAGGCAATTTCAAACCCATTCAGAGTATTAAACTCCTTACTGGGTCATGGGAGCTAGATGCTGGAATCTTATGCATTTATAATGTACAACAAAATGACAGAATAATCCATTTATGGTTTCTTCCACAAAAGAATCTGATTATTAAGGGTGGCCTTTATAAGTCAAACAAGGCCAACTATGAGGTCAAGATCTCATAGAGATATGGAACCAGTTCATCAAGTCTTCCTGCCACATTGGTGCACACTTTAATAAAAATGCCAGGAAAAAGCTTAGCAGTCCTGGGTAAAGTGGAGGGCAAGATTCCCGCACTTCCATGCAGGAGTCTAACCTTTTCTTACTTACAAATACAAATACATGCAGACCTATATTCATTCAGTCATTTATTTATTTATTTATTTTCATTCATTAATCAGTTAATGCGACTGGTCTGGAAATCATTCCCAGCCATAAACCATTCATGCCATAATACCTTCTACTTAGCCTGTGAGGCTACCCTGACCTCATAGTTGGCCTTGTTGGACTTATAAAGGCTGACCTTAATAATTCGATTTTCTTTGAGGAAAAAAACATGAATGGCTTCTTTTATCATTTTATTTGGTCATTATAAATGCAAAAGGCTCCAGCATTTTTAGCTCCCATAGCCCAGTAAGGAGTTTAACACTCTGAATGGGTATCCCAAGAGGACCTTTTCTGCTTGCAATCACATGAGTTCATTAAAATCGTATGTAACTTCTGAATTTTTGCAGCAGAGTGTGTAAGCTGCTGACAGACTGAATTAAATCACTGTATCCCATTCCCCAAGAAGTAACAACTATGGAGTTGATTATATTTAAGACGTAGTGCAGGGGTCTACATCTGTACAGGGAGTTAGGAGAGCAAATTCCCACATATAAAAATGTTAGATGATTTTCTAAGTTTGAGGAGGTCCATAGGTTGTTACTAAGCTAATGAACTCTAGGGCTCTTACAAGCTTAACTGCGCACCCTAAACCATTTGGGTCCTGAGTATCATGGGTGTCTAAACGGAAGGGCATGTTAGTAGGGAGGTAACCAAGGATTTGTTGGGGGGGTTACTTAGGATAAAAACTTTTCTTGTTGTTGGCCTCTGTCCATAAGAAACATGGGGTCAGACGGGGGGTAAATTTACAATTTTCCATCCAATTGTCAAGGTTTAATTTGAATAGGGTCAGGAATTAACTCTGTTTTACATGGATGGGAAGCCTATTACATAGTGTGGCGATCATTTGTGATACATATGTGTCCATCCAGCATGTTCTGTTTTTATCACAAGTGTAGTTCAGATCCCTGAATCTAGAGTTTCTGGTGCTGTTTCTTTTGATCATGTGCAATAAATCCGTTAGGCTGGGTCTGAGGAAGGGCTATAAGCCAGGTAAACATCTCCTGTCAGCAGGCTGTAGGAGACTGAATACAGTGACAAGGCATTTAGGTATTCAATGTAGGACAGGGTATTGATGCCCTGAATTCACCTGGTAAGAAACCTTTGTGGGTGTTCAACTGTTGCAAGTGTCTGGTTGTATATGTGCCAAAAGAGGCATTGTATTCAGTGACTGGTCTGATAAGGGCCAAGTACAGTGGTACTATAACTTCCTTGGACCTGGATGCCATGCCCTTACCTATACTTTGGGTGACATAGAATGACAGAATGTCCATGACTTTTTTTTACTTTTTCATTTTTTAAGTCTTTAAGGATTCATTCAGGCCAATAAAGCCAAACCCCACTAGCTGTGGACACTCATGTAGCTGATGTACTTGATGCCCTTAAGGGATCATTGGCATATATTCCATGGGCCTCTCTTACAAGAGGTTTAAGATATCACACAGTGAAAACTCTAGCTTGGCTAAGTTTTACTAATTGGTTAGTCTGTGCTACCGTTTTGCTCTTTGCTTTGTATGTATATCTAAATATATATATATATATATATATATATATATATATATATATATATATATATATATATATATACATGGATATATATCCATATCAGATCCATGAAACCACACTTTCCCGATGACCAAATCACTGAGACTACATCCCCGACAACGGTAAGTATAAGTATTACATAACAGAATGTATTCCCATTTCCGCAGTACAACTAAAAAACAAAAAGTAACGTGTATAGCAGGGGGCAAGACCCCTGCACACCCCCACACCCCCCCTACTTAAATATACCAACTCCGAGATTGCACCACATTGCGGAAATGGGAATACATCCCGTTCCGCACTACTCACCATTGTCGGTGATCTCCTCCATCGATGATGTGGTCTCGGTGATTTGGTCATCGGGGAAGTGTGGTTTTGTTGATCTGGCAGGTTCCTCTATATATACATATATATATATATATATATATATATATATATATATATATATATATATATAGAGCTATAGATATAGGTATTGATAGATAAAGGTGAAGGAAACTACATATTAAGTAAAGCAGAAGAATTTGTAGGTTTGCTAATATTTGTAGTTTAATTCATAGATCTGAATTCAAGAAAAGGACATCTGCCTAGCATATGAAGTGGATGACAACTTGAAATGTTATCTTATTTTAAGTACATTTAGTTATGCACATTTAGTCCATAAAAATCATAAAAATAGAGTTGTACTCATTGCTTTTTGTTGCTTTTTGATGAATCTTGAGGAAGACCGTTTGTCTAGCTCCATTCTCGACTATCTTTTGACAGCTTGTGCTACCCTCATAGTTGTTCCTTCATACCTCAGTGGCCACTCTGACTGAAACCTTCTCACTGCTGGTTGTTTTTTTCTGCCTGGCGACCATTGGGAAACTTTTGGTTGTCTGTGGGTTTGTTTGTTCAGTTTGGCATTTAAGTTCTGGGTGTTTGAGGTGGCAGTTCCCCCTTGCACTTCCTTTTACTTGTTTTGCAGTTCCCATGTTCTCTGCTCACTTCCTTCTCCTTTCCTCATGGTTCCAGTCGTCCTTGCCCTCTTCACTTTTCGTCTGTGTTAATTAAGAAAAAGGGATAAAAGCAGATATGCTGA
>NC_056743.1:1490147977-1490240477 GCF_019279795.1 Protopterus annectens | reverse complement strand
AGCTGTCACTGTTCACATTTCCCAGGCAGTAAAAGAAAAAACTTGGAAAGGGGACTTTGTAGACATTTTTGACCTTAATGATGCAGAAGAGGTACAAAGAATTGTAGACACTGACCTGAAAAGGTCCAAAGATTTTGTTGAGGCACTAGCGATTTTGAGTAAGTGTCATCCCAAGAATTTGAAGGTAAATTCTTGAGACAACTGGGTTGTAGGCTTTACACATTTCAAGGCAGTAATGGTAAAACAACACTCTACTATGACTCTTGCCGTTTAGCTTACTTACAAATTGTCTGAAAGGCTCTCATCTTAAAAGGATACCTGTCTTTATTCCACTAAGGTCAATGATTCAGGAAGCTAAAAGCCCAAGACCCACAACTGAAGTGGGAAACCAGACATGGAGACATCTGGCTCAGCGTCATGGTCAGCATCATGGTGGAGCCTATCAAATCCGAACAGAAACCTCAAGTTGGAAAGATAAAATCTTATTGGTCTTTCAATTCAGGAAATTACAGATGGCCAGCATGCAGATTCTGCTGTAAAATGGTGGGTCAAGGACAGCAAGACCCTAGCAAATGTCAGCTCATCCTAAAACAGAACACAGTTCCTGTTTCTCAAGGTAGTGTGATCTCTGAGTTGGTATATTTAATTTACAGGGGGTGCGGGGGGGGTGGATGGATGGAGGCGTGCTCCCCTGCAAAAATGAAGGAAAAAAAATACTTGCAGTTTTTCCACAATCAACAATGAAAGTATGTATAATCCACAGTCAATGTATGGATGATGTCACACTGAAATATGCATGGCTGTCAATCATGCATCTTTTACATAGCACGACATGCCCATTTCTCCTGTTAATCACTGCGGCTATGTCCACTTCTGTACAGACCGGCCTGCGGGGTACTTTTCTAATACAATACCCTACACCTATGGCAGAAATTACAAAGGACCTGAATGGTGGGAGTGCATAAGGTCCTCCTATTTATCCCACATTGTATTCTTTGCTGATGAGAGATAGCACTATGTTTTTTCTCTTTTACCGAAGATAGATTTTTACATGGTATACATATGAATTTGGTGCTAGATTTTAAAGTGCAGCCATAAGTAAAACCTTTAATAAGGAAATTGGCTGCTGACAACTAGCATAATATTTTAAAAGATTTGTGAGAACATCTAATATGATGGAGGAATTTACCTTACTCTGCAAAAATGCCATGTTCTGCTGGAGATATGAAAACTTACTTTCACAGATTGTTGGATGGTGGGCAGGGATTCCCACTGAGCATCTTGTGAGGTATGTTTCTAATACAAAGCTAGGCTTAGTCCCCAGAAAGAAGCCAGGTGAATACTGGCTTATTCACCATTTGTCAAGACTGGAAGCACTATCCCATCAATGATGTATAAAAAGAAAAGGCTCAACAGTACACTACTCTTCCACTGACAACGTGGTTTCCATAATTGGGTTACTGACCCCTCGTTAGCAAAAATAGATATACAATCAGCTTTCCGACTTCTACCAGTTTGTCCCCCAAGATTGGCTGCTTTTAGGTATGGAAATTAACAGCATATATTTTTTGATACAGCAGTGCTCATGGGACACTCAGTAGCATGCTCTGTTTTTAAATGCTTCGGCTCTACCTTATTATGGTGCTGGAAGAACAATAATCCTTCTGACAGAGGTGTACAGTACCTAGATGATTTTCTAATCATAGGTGAGGGCGAGACCTCAAGGAAAGAAAGTTTGCAGCTTTTCACTGATTTGCATAATACATTAGGGGTTCTGCTGGCCAGGACAAAATATAAGGCCCACAAAAAGTTTTCACACTCCTGGGGGTAGAAATCAATACCACTCTAGAGTGCAGTCGCTTATCTGCAGACAAAATGAAAAGTGTCAGATATTGTAAAAAATATTCCTTTCTAACAAGATGTAAAAACTAAATGAAAACTCCAGCCAAGCTAGAACTTCCAATGAGTGACCTCCCAAACCTCCTGTGACAGAGGCACATGGGATATATACAAATGACCCTTATGAACATCATGTGTTTCAGCTGTATGGCGATTCTGATTGCCCATAACTTTTATGTTTGAAGTCATTTTAATGGACAATTTCAGGCCAATAAAGCCAAACCCCACTAGTTATGGATATGCATATTTTGGCCTTGTTATGACCTTGTCAGCATATCATGACATGATATGCATATCCATAGCTAGTGGAGTTTGTTTTTATTGGCCTGAGATTGTCCATTAAAATTACTTCAAACATAAAAGTCATTGTCAATCAGAATCACCATATAGCCAAAACACCTGATGTTTATAAGGATCATTTGCATATATCCCATGTGCCTCTGTCACAGGAGGTTTGGGAGGTCACTCATTGGAAGTTCTAGCTTGGCTGGAGTTTTCATTTAGTTTCTACTGATTGTTTTTTCAGTGTGACCTTCTCACTCTTTGTTTTAATTTCTACCAAGACGGTAACACTAAGACAAGTCATGGAACCATTAGGTCTCCTACGTTTTGCATGTTGAGCCATAGTTCTGCGTAGGATCTTCACAAGAGCACTAGCTGATTTGTTATGAGGAAGACGTAAAAAGCATCAGAGAGTTAGAATAAGAAAAGGAGTTATAGAGGACTTTAGATTATGGGATAATTTCCTTAGGGATTTTAATGTGTCTTCCTTTTTGGCAAGACAGTTGGGTCAACAATAAAACCCTTCAACTTTTCATGAATGCTTCAAGTAAATTTGGATTGGAAGCTTATTTTAACGGTCAGTGGTTTTCCTCTCCCTTGCCCAGGTTATCTCAAACTAGGAAAGATATTACATTTTTAGACATTTTTCTAATTTGGGTTTCTGTTCTTATATGGCAATATCAGCTCCAGAATAGATGTTTAATTTTCAGATCTGACAATATCAGTAGTAGAAGTTCTGTTAAAGAAATCTTCCAGAAATTTTAGGCCAACTCTTTATTAAGGCTCCAAAGTTTTCCTTATTCTTAAGATTAACATGTAATTTGTTGTAGAATATGCTTCAGCAGCCAAAAGCACATTAGCAGTTGCACTGTCTCGATTGCCGGTCCAAAAATTCAGAGCTTTGGGTGCACAAGCAGACATACTTGCAACTCTGATCCCACAAACTGGATGATTGGAGAATCTTAACCACTTCCTGGTAAGGGTGTAACCAGACATACCCTTTGTACTATACAGAGTATATTTTTTCTTTGCAGCACAACCATTGTAGCTTTTTCAGGCTATATTATATCTGCAAATGTCTTAAGTGATCCCTGTAACTACAGGTGCATTACTTGCTTACAGAGAGGATTGGTTATCTAAAAACAATATATTTAATATTTTACAGGGGACCACTGGAAGTTATGTGTACTTTTATTAACTGCTGGGGGGGGGGGGTATTTTTAAAAAATGTGCCTAAGTTTTAGATGCCAGATGGGTTGGGTGCAGTAAAAATAGTTTGTGAATACAAAATGGAATTTTCTGACTACATCCCTGCTTCCTGGTTCTGGAAATCATGGTCTATCAACACCAAGAGAATTTACACCTCTTCTATTAAGCATTTAATGTCCTTTTATCAACATTTAGAAATCCAGGAGTGCCATTGATCTTTTGACATCATTTTGTACTATTTATATGACTGCCAACACCTAGATTTGTCTCCAGCTTCATTCAAAGTTAATTCAGCAGCTCTAAGCTTGTTTGTAAAAATCTTTGACATCCCTGGCATTACCAAACATTGGATTATAAACAGGATCCACAGCCCGACACAAGGTTTCCCATAAGTTTAACGCTTCTTAGGAAAATCTTAAAGGTTCTGCATAGCACATTAGACTGTTATTACAGATTATTGTTTATGGGCCACATTAGTCATTTGGTTATACTATGGTGTCATCATAGTCAGTGAGGTCACTAGCAACCTTAGATGGAACCATATAATTTTCACACAGGGTGCAACACTGATAAGGATTTCCAGATATAAAAATGGACCAATTAGGTCTCAGTCACCAGGTTTCTTCCTCAAAAGTAATGACCCTCTAAAGTGTGGGGCAGGACCCTAAAGTGTTGACTCTTTTCATAAACAACCTAATTTCTGTTATTAGGGATGGCTACTCTATTTCTGTGTCCGTATGAACTAAAATACTCTGGTGCTATATCAACCAAGTATACCATCCCAGGCCTATTCATCTCACTCCTTCACTTCTTCAGAATTGTCTGAGCTTCTGATCTACCGGCAATGCGCCAATCCATAGAAGTCATCAAGAGGTTGGGGAGGTGGTCTTGTAACTCTTATTTAACTCGTATCTGAAAATCGTGCAGCTACTAACTGTATCCAGTTTTATCTCTTTAGGGAAAAGGACAATCCTCATTCTTATCCACTCCTGTGTCTCTCATGCCTATTTTGAACCCCCTGTTTTTGCAACACATTCCATTTTGCAACGCTGTTATATTACACACTGGAGGGAATGATTTAGGTTCGGTACACAAGAAGCAGCTAATCTGCTACATTCTCGGAGAACTATCTATTAGTAAACATTCTTACCCTCATATATCATAATTTGCTCTGATATCACTCCTGGATTATTCTGGAAAGGAACCTTTAACCCTGTCTCCAGTGAGAAAGTTAGTATATCACTGAGTAGCCAGAGCAGCCCCCTTGCTGAACATATCTACATTAGAGCATTAGGACCTATATGATAAAGACCCTGTTTGGCTCAAGAAGGACGGAGTCCACTTATCAGACTTTGATTTAGATTTATTTAATTTGAATTTATCATTACATTTGCCCTATCATTTTGCATATAGAACTAGATAAGCAGGTTAGAATTAAGAGTTACATGTTGGTTCATATATTATCTCAGGTTCTGTCATTATTCAGAAACTTTGTTTAGCTTTATTAATTCTTTACATTCCATGGTATGCATAGATGAAAAAAATAGTTATTTAAAAGGGGGGGGGCAGGCTGGATCAGCCTGGTGGGTGGCTCTGTATGGCCTCAGGCCCCCCCCCCCTGTTTTACACTTCCCCTTTTTTTGTCTAGCCTGGAGTATGATAACTTGAAAAATCTATTCTCAACAGTGCTCTGACTGCAGTGGCAAGATTTGTAATGTGAAACATGTAATCAAATAAATGTTAAAGGATATCAGGAGGGATTTATGTCATGCCACCTGGAAACCGGGCCAAGGGTTGTAATCGGTCATTTTAAGTGTAAATTTATTTGGTGTTACAGTGTTAAATTCACATTCAGCTACAAATAATTTTTGTGAAGTATTGGTTATCAATAAAAAATTGGACTACCTCAAATCATGCTCAGTGTCCTCTGTTCGGGAATAGGACTAAGACAAGCGACGCTTGAGCAAGATGGTTTGTCTCACCCTGTGCTTGAGTCTTTATGTGAGGGCATGAGCTGCCCTCATAGTTGTATCCTTTTTACTTCAATGGCCACTCTGACAGAAAGCTTCACACCCCTTCATCCACCTACATCTCCTTTGGTCAGCTCTGTATGGCCTCAGCCTCCCTTTGTTCCCCGCTTTTCTCCTGTTTGGAGTATGATAACCTGACAAATCAATTCTCTACATCACTGCAGCTACAGTAGCAGGATTTGTTGTGTGATGGGTATAATCAAATAAGTGTTAAATGGTATTTTGAGGGCTTTATGTCACACCACCCAGAAACCAGGCCTGGAGTTGTAGTCGGTTAATTTAAGTGTTAAGTTATTTGGTATTACACTGTTAAATTCACATTCAGCTGCAAACAATTTTTGTGATATATTGGTTATTAATAAAAAAATTGATCACTATCTCAGATCGCGTTCAGGGTCCTTTGTTTGGGAACAGGGCTGAGAGACATGACTGTGTTACAGTAACGCCAGATTTTGAAGTTGACTAATTGTTGCTCAGTCATGGGAAAGCTGAACATTAAATATGTAACTATACACCAACAATGGCTACAGAGAGGTGTGATGAAATGTATGTTTGGGCTACCATGTAAATAAATCGTGTTTCTTACCAATCTTTACTCATTATGAAAGATTTATTAACATCCTTGATGCATCAGTAGATATTCATTATCATCCTTGGCACATTAGCAGCTCTACTAACAGTTGTCTAAACCTTTGAATTTATGCTGATTCCTAAATACTAAAGGAAAAACTTCACTCACAGCAACATGCAAAATACTGACATGCACACAATCCAAAGATAAACTGCCCCCTCTAAAATAACCTCACAAAATGACACGTGCTCTTATTTCAACAGACAAAAGACTGCATCTCCCAAATTTAAAAAAAAAAAGATTGAATCTCCCATTCATTTAATTGCAATAAAATAGCTTCAAGCACTGGAAATGTATACAATTGTCAAAAACACTACTCACCTAAATAGAATCCCTCCAAATGAAATGTTTTATTGTTAAAATGAAAAAAAAATTGAAAAAAATCTAAAAACAAAATACTCTTTGCAACTAGCCAATCAGAAAATGGCATTGATAGCAAAACAGACCTGATTCTAACTATTTAATCAGAGATTCAAGTAATGAATGAATGAAAGCAATAAATCCTGATATAACCCTCATTACATTACTAAAATAAAAAAAATGATACTACAAAAATTAAATAAAAAAGTACATCAAAAGTAGGGTAATAAGTCTCCCAGGAGACACTATGCTTATAAAACCAACAGAAATTACACGAAGCTCATTTCAGTGTACCATTTTACATAACTACTACAGCTTACTAAAACTATTGAGAAAGTTATTCAGATCTACAAGAAGCAGGAAAAATGAACGGCAGGAATACTTTTGGGGTCAGATTTGGTTAATAAACAATGTCATATAGAACAAGTTAAGGAAATTAGTTTGGGATGAGTTGCAAAACGTATCCTCTAAACTTACAGTTCAAGATATTTAATTTATTAAAAACCCAATCCCAGTGTATTCCATATTCATTTTAGTAGTGGTCTCAGATAAAAGATTATGATAAAATATTTATTTCACAGATATGTATTATTATATTTTTGGCATCTTTTTCACATCATGAGACACTTATTAGCAGTGATGTCATGTCATCAAATGTTTATTACCATCCTTGACACATCATCTCTACTACTATAAATCCCCTAAACCTGTTATGTTTATGATACTTGCTAAAAAGAAAGGACACAGCCCCAAAATGCTGCACCCCACACAAGCAACTCAAAACCCAAATTTATACTTAAAAAAAAACAATTCAAATATTTGCTGTATAATTCGAACACTACAAAACACACACATACACACCTTTCAAAAAACAATGCTGCCTACCTAAATCAACCTCACTCGAAATGAAGAGTTTGCTATTTTTAATACACACACACACACACACACACACACACACACACACACACACACACACACACACATGTACATGTATAAATATATGTATAGATATATATATATATATATATATATATATATATATATATATATATATATATATGGGTTCCGTTCAGAAGCTCGAAATACTGAAATCTTGAATTTCAATATTTCGAGCCCAAGAAGCCGAATCCACATAATAGCAAAAGTTTAGAAGCACCAAATTCAAAACCTCGAATACTGGAGGTTTTGAATTTTACACTTCTAAAGTTCCGCTATGGTTATGTTATGTATTCAGGTAAATGTGTGTGTGTGTGTGTGTGTTAAGGGAGTTTGGGTAGGGGCTGTGATGTATGTCAGTGTGTTTTGTTACTGTGATGTGTGTGTACGAAGAGAAAGTAGCTTGTGTGGTGGTGTTTTGCATGTGTTTGTATGTAGTGCAACCTCGGATTGAGAATATTTATGTAGGGGGTGTGTGAGGGGCGCATCCCCCAAATGGGTGGTGTAGAGGGTTTGCCCCCCTGCTTTCCTGTAGTAGAGTGATTGTGTGTGTGTTTGTGTGGTGGATGGTGTTTGTGTGTGTGTGTGTGTGTGTGTGTGTGTGTGTGTGTGTAGTAAAACCGCAAAATTCAAAACTTCTGGTATTCAAGGTTTTGAATTTCTCGGTTTTTAGTTTTCGTTGTTTTGTGGATTCCACATCTTGGTCTTGAGATAGTGAAATTCGAGATTTCAGTATTTCGAGTTTCTGAAGTGAATATATATATATATATATATATTTATATATATATATATATATATATATATATATATATATATATATAGAGAGAGAGAGAGGTGTGTGTGTGTGTGTGTGTGTATATATATATATATATATATATATATATATTTATATATATATATATATATATATATATATATATATATATATATACAGAGAGAGAGAGAGAGGTGTGTGTGCGTGTGTGTGTGTGTGTGTGTGTGTGTGTGTGTATATATGTGTATATATATATATATATACAGTATGTTAGTGTAAGTTCAAGCAACTATTAGAGACAAAGATTATGCAAAAAAACCCTCATGTTTATTTAGCAATTCCACTGTGTGAAGAAAAAGAAAGCTTACAGCCTTTTAACTCAAATGGTTTTGTAATTCCACAACCCAAGCAGAAGATGGTAGCCCAGGCTGGCTTTTAACACAAATAAAACAGCAGCATCTTATGTTATCCTGCACCGTAGACACAATAGTATAGAGCTCTTCTAGGATATTATCTAATCTTCAAAACAAAAGAGGAACTAACAGGCGGTTCATCACATAATGTTCCACATCAGGTCCCACACCTCCACAGACTATAGCTAAGCCCCCATTCACCTGTTTGTTGATCTTCCACTTGAGTGACAAGCTTCCTACATTTCTCTGAACAGGCACCAGTCTTTTTTACAGCAATAACTGGCAGTTTACTAATCACTACAAATTAATTTCCAGATTAACTATCTGTGAGAATGTTCCCACATTCACAACAGTCACCTTTCCCTGTACTCAGACATATTATACATTTACTGCACTTAACATGTTATATGACATACACACATGCGCTCATGCACGTATACACACACACACACATACAGAGATGATGGTATATGTGGATGTAATTAACTCTGCCAAATCTGCAGTTCATTGTCAGGGTGAATGGCTAGGAAAATTCACTGAGTGTTTTCATCAGTGAGTGTTGCAGATGTCAGAAGAAGGAAGACTGAAAGAGATTGTGTGGATGTGTAAGTGTGGATTCAGGATTTTAATGCTGAAACTTTCAGATATAGCAAAAATGTCAGCATTAGGGGGTGGATGTGTAAGTGCATATTTTCTTGGGTTAGAGTTAGGCTAGGTAAGGGGATAGATTTAATGTTCTGCATCTGTGCTTCTGTATGTGGTTTGTGTCTGAGTGACTTGTGTAGTGGTACTGGTTTTGGAAATGTTTTTTCTAACGTAAATGTAGTATTGTTGGGGTAATGCAGAGGCAGGGTAAGGGGTAGCATGCATTAGCAAGGTGGTGGAGGGAGGTGAAACCCCCTGCCCATCCTTACTAATTAGGGCTAATCCTAATCCCTACACCATACCATGTTGCACTTGAATTGGATTAGGGAGGAATTCTGCTTCACATAGATGGGGAGCCTGTTCCATAGATGGGGTAGTCTATGGGTATACATACCTCTCTCTCCAACAGGTCCTATTTATATCACAGGCAAGGTTTAAGTCTTTAGAATGACTAATTCTGGTACTATTTGCTTTGTGGATATGCAGGAGGTCCATCAAAATGGGGTCTGACAATGCCTTGTATGCCAGGCATAAATCTCCCCTCAAATGCCTGTAGGAGACAAAATACAGGGATAGGGCCTTGAGATGGTCTGCATAGGACATATTATTTACACTCTGTATTCTTTTAGTGAGGAACCTCTGTGGAAGTTCCAGTTGTCGGATATGCCTGGTTAGGTACATACCAAAGGGGGCATTGTACTCAATGATAGGTCTGATGAATGCTGAATACAGTGGAACGATGACTTGAACAACATAGAATGATTTCCTCACCACTGTAGACACGTGATGATCAAAGGCTAGATTACTATATATGTGTGTCCCTAAGTCCCTTACTACTGGGTCAGCTCTAAGGGGTGTGTTGTCAATATGATAGTTACCAGGAATGGATGACTTCCCAAAGGATACTATTATGCATTTCTTGGCATTTAGTTTTAGTCCATGACTCTGACACCATTTGTTTGTCTGTGTCAGCTCCTCCTAGAGAACATTCGTGTCTGTGTAAGATTCAATGACAGCTCCTAATTTGCAATCATCTGCAAATTTAGTCAGCCAGAGACCACTGTCATTGGCCTTGACTTCTGAGAAGTAAATGCTAAAAAGGAGCGGTCTAAAGCTTGATCCTTGAGGGAATCCACTTGTGACTGGCCTCTTTATAGAGGTGGACTCCACAATTTTAACTTCCTGGATCCTGTCTGTGAGCCATTTGGCTATCCACCAGGTGACATACGAGTTTGTACCTAACCTCTTATGTTTGACAACAATGCTTGAGTGGGGTATTGTGTAAAATGCCTTGGTCAGGTCAAGGTAGGCAGTGTGAATGATTTTGCCATAATCCATTGCTTTGGTGATATTCTCAGATAAGTCCACCAGGTTAGGTAGGCATGATCTGCTCTTGAAGAAGCCAAACTGGGTTGGGTCCAATGTCTGGAGGTTTACTATATCTCTAGTGATCATCTCTGTGATAATTCTTTCCATGGCTTTACATATAAGACTAGTGAGACTTATGGGTCTGTAGTTTCCAGGGTCTGTAGATGGCCCACCTTTGTGCAGAGGGATGACTGTTGCCTTTCTCAATTCATGAGGCACAAAAGCTGTTTGGAGGCTACAGTTAAATAGTAATTCCAGAAGCCCTGATAGGCCATGTATTATGCTATTTAGAAGGCATCCCGGGATATTTTCTGGGCACATTGATGCAGTGTTCTTGGTCTTAGAGAGAGAATTAAGGACCTGTTCCCTAGTGATAGTCAGGGGAGTTATATTTGATGATAATTCCTGAGGGAAGATTGAGGGGATGAGAGGAGTAAAGTTGGAGATGAATTGATCAGCCAGGAGGTTTGCTATATCTACTGGCTCGGTATAGGTAGCACCATTTACAATGTGCTCTGCACACAATTGTGCATTGCCTTTGAGGTTGCGGATATAGCTAAATAATGCTTTGTAGTTGTCCTTGGTCTGGGAGGCCAAACCTACCTCAAATTTAGCTTTGGTAGACTTTATTTGTCCTCCGAGTTGTTTGTTTTGTGTAACGAGAGTGTTTTTATCCTGCTAGGTGCTGCACCTCCTAATTTTTGCCATGATTTTCTTTCTCCTGTTATACATCCAATTGATTTTGTGATTCCACCAGGGTGGCTTGTTCTTTGAGTTAGTTCTGTACTTTTTCCTGGTGGGTACAGCTGCCTCTATGCAGATATTAACATGCTTGCACAGGTTTTCTGTGAATAGTTCTGCATAGGCAGAAGTGTTCTCAGGGTTTATAGGGGCTTGAAATTTTCCTAGGTTCTCACTTAATAGCAGGAGGTTAGCCTTGGAATAGTTCCTGAATATTCCCGGTTTGGCTGGGGGTCCTGGTTTTATTTTTTACCTCAAAGGAGACCTTTTCGTGGTCTGACCTTAACAGAGAAGGCATTATAGTAGGAGGTGTGCAGCACTCTCCCATATTAGTGAGGACCAAATCCAGTATGGTTGCACCCCTGGTTAGTGTATTGACTATCTCGTCCATGGAGTTTCTGTTTACAAAATCCAGGAATCTCTGTGCATGTACGTTTGTTGTTGTATAGAATTCCCAGTTAATTAAAGTTACCCATGAATATGGTATTGGGTTGGATTGTTAGTGTTTCTAATAAGCTTAAATGCATGATATGAATTTCCTGGGTCATAGAGGGGGACCTATAGCTCGCAAGAAAGTGGTATTGGATTTTACCTATAGTGATTTAAACATGGAACAGCTCAAGTGCATTGCCCTGTTTGACCAGCCGTGAAGTATATTTATTTTTGATGTTGATAGACACACCTCCAACTTTAGTCCATACCTGTGAAGTAGAGGGTCTTAATGTGTGGAAGGCATTATAACCCTGCATTGTTGGTGTGCTGTCCACGGCTTTAAACCATGTCTCAGAGACCACACAGAAGTTAACATTCTCTAGGGTAAAGGGAGCTTCCAGGGAGTGGAGTTTTTTATTTAGGCTTCTAGCACTGAGCAGTAATACCTTTAGATTTTCTTGGTTTTGATTTGCTGTGTTGGAAGTACTTTTAGTTTGGGATTGCCTAAAAAAGGCACTATGGGGAAGACAATGTTTTAGCTAATATTCAAAAGCAAAGAGGGGAGAGGTGCAGACCATCCCTGGCAAAGCAGCGTGGTCTGTTGACCATCTCCTTACATACTGACAAATATATGCACCCCCCCCCCCTTAGAATGACACCAGAAAATAAGCCAATTATTAAAGTCAAACATCTTTTGTTTGTATTGTGGCATCATCCTTGGAGAAGGTAAAATGCTGCTCAATGTTGCTTATATCATCCTGAGACACATATTCCAAGAGTTCTGTGTTGTCTCTCTTCATGTAGTCTAGGGAGGTGCGTCTCAGGTCATTTACTCCCACATGGACTATGACTGAGTCATATTGGTAATTGTGATCCAATGACCTGAGTGCATAATTCTGAATCATGATGAAACAACCCATATTGCACGTTGCAGTAATCATGAAAGCAAAACTAACTGTCTCCTTTTGTGCTCAGTAAAAATAAATAATCATAATAATAATAATAATAATAATAATAATAATAATGCCATCAGACCACTGAATGAGTTTTTCATAAAGTAATATTTAGGGCTTGGGCTAGAATTAGGACCAAGGTTATGGTTAGGGTTAGCACACATAAGTAAGGTGGTGCAGGAGAGGGTGGAACCCTTACTCTTCCTTGACCCCAAGTCCCAACCCTATGCGTTACCAAAAAAAGCTTTACATAATTGTACCAATGCACAATGCACACACACACACACACACACACACACACACACACACACACACACACACACACACACACACACACACACACACACACACACACACACACACACACACACACACACACACACCAAAGCACATGCACAACACTAAACCTACCTTTCCCCTTACCTAAACCCTAACATGCAAACTCTTACACATGCACACACCCACACACAAATGCACTACATCCCCTACTGTTGAAACTTTCAGTATAGCCAAACATTTTGGCATTAACCCGTACAAACACTTATCCTGACCAAAAAACAAAAATCACATCCCCTATAAAAAAGAAACATTTAACATTCCTCTTTTTGGTAAACCCTGCACTTGTCAAAGAGTGCTTTTGATAAAAAGAGACAACAACACACACTATTGTGAATGTGAGCAATTGACTCATACTACAACCATATACTCACAACAAAGATACACCTGTGTGTGTGTGTGTGTGTGTGTGTGTGTGTGTATATATTCAGTGTATGTATATATTCTTTGTGTAATTGAAATATCTAAAAATATATAAAAAGATGCACAGTAGCTAGGTTTTGGAAATAGTGTCAATATAAATATATTTTAATGACAAAGGCAAAAACCAAACTTTCAGCAATAAACAGAGTAAATACTTTCTTCCACTACCTCAGCTGTTACTTGGCACCCCCCCAACACATACACACAAACACATACTCTCAGCAAACTAGATCCTTCCTTACTACAGTCTTCGGATTTGAAGCAAATCTGACCATTGCAAAAATCTATAGAAGATAAATAATGACTAGATCTTCTCTATTCTATTAATGTTATCATCTAACATGGATGTGTGTGTGTGTGTGTGTGTGTGTGTGTGTGTGTGTGTGTGTGTGTGTGTGTGTGTGTGTGTGTGTGTGTGTGTGTGTGTGTGTGTGCATTTTTTGTATATAGTTGCTTATTTTGATGAAAAATCCCATTTATGCATTGCGGTAATGTATTGTTATGCCACTGATTACAAATAATTAAGTGTATAGCATTTGATTTTGATGTATGTCAGACATTGGGAATAATAAAGGATAAATGTCTGTTTATTTTAACAAAATACTGTTCATGTGAAATATGAATTACTGTAAAATAAGCACATAAATCTGAGTCAACATGATGTAGCAGTCATAAATCCAAGCATAAAAAACTTGTTCGATGACCAATTTAAAACCCAACCAAGATATGTACTTTATTGTGAGCACTTTTGCAGTATAACTACTGCTTCTTCAGACAGTACAATCAAACTAACTGTGATTAAATACAAGCAGTAATTAAGGCTAACCAGTCACCAAATACTTCTCATTGTGCATATTTTTAAAATAAATATACTTTTTATACTTGTATATGCACATATGTATGTGAACATATGTAAATATAATTATATATAAAACATACAAAAATTACATATATAAAAAATCTAATGAAAGTCTGATAAAAAAACTGATAAAAAACTACTGATCATAAAGCATGTTACTTAATTACCAATATAAAGACGTAGATTTAAAAAAAAAGGCTTAAGAGATATCTTCTCATTAAGGCCGCTACCCTTGTCAGCTCTAAGCCTTAGCATCCATCTGACTTTGTCGACCTCAGATAGATTCTCAATATCACCTCCTCTGTCATTAAGCAAATTTTTTTGTATTACCATAAATTTAAAACTATGCGTCATCCCATATGGGGTAACATGTTTTTCTAGAGCATTATTTTGAGAGCTTCTAGAGATGTCGTATAAATATTCTCTAATACGGTCCTTAAACCATCTATTAGTTTTCCCACATAGAAACTAAAACATAATTGACATACCACTAAATATAGAAAAGTTGAATAAATCCAATGAACCAGGAAACCAGGACATAAAGTAGAAAGTTTGAAAGGAACATCCGTTTATTATAACAATAAATATGACAGTTTGAGCGCTTTCATCTCAAGATAGAGACTTCATCAGAAACAATTATCTTTGTTTAATTAACTTTATATAACTCTCAAATTAATGACATCATACCTTCACAATTAACATTTAAAAAGACATCTACCTAGAATTGGTTACCAACAATAGTGAGTGTGTTTAGTGCAGAAGACTTGTTATATTTGATGTAAGAATAAAACTTTATAAATGAGTAAAAAATGGCACAAAAGTATAAAAGTATAAAAGTATTAAATATTGTATATAAATATGTTGCCATAAAAAATTACGAAAATACCTGATATTCCTGTTTAGGTTGTTAGAATATTTTTTAAAAATATATGAATATATACAACATAAATATACATTACTGATAATTTAAAAAAAACATATTTTCATTCATTCTAAAATGGAATTCATTCATTCTTTTGGAAAGGGGGTATCCCCCTGATTTAATCAATTCTACTTTACATAATGTACAGCAATCATGGGGTAAAAAATATATTCCCTTACTAGGATCTTCTGAAAGTAGCAACAACAACAGGGTGAATTTACAAGACTTTCACACTACTTGTGTTTTAACACACAACACAAGAACCCCTGCTATCAAAAACATTTTACAAAGAAACTGGAATATTTTGAGAACCAATGATGGCATACACAAAAAGTTGTGAAACACTCCCAGATTTGTCAACAAAGAAGGGTTCAATATGAAACAACTGTTTGAACATAAAAGACCCCTTATTCCCAAAACAAACGGGGCACAAGAAGATGTGGCATGTGTAACTATTGTTCTTACATCTACACAGAACCCACCATTAGGCTATGCAACACCATGAATAGTATTGTGTTCTTAAAAGATGGTACTTGTAACACCAAGGGAGTGGTATATCTTGCAGTATGTTCTTCTTGTCAACATTTCTATGTTGGCAAGACTGAAAGACTATTCAAAAATAGGATATATGAACACCTTAATGACATTAAAAATCACAAGAATACCAACTCTCTTTATAAACACAGTACATCCTGTGTTGATTTTAAAAAATTCCTTTTTGGTATTTTGGACACTGTCACAACAGATGCTAGGGGTGGAGATTGGAAAAACCTTTTAAAAAAGAAGGAAAGTCAATGGCAGTACAGGTTAGCTTCTATGTTTCCTCCAGGACTAAACGAAACTGTGTCCTTAACACCACTGCTTATAGAGAGAGCTAACAACATCTGAATTATTAATTTAATGTTTTTAATATATAAATATATATTTGTTAATCACATTATACTAAGTATTAAGAAATTTTAGTTTTAGAATGAATGAATATATGTTTTTTAAAATTATCAGTAATGTATATTTATGTTGTATATATTCATATATTTTTAAAAAAATATTCTAACAACCTAAACAGGAATATCAGGTATTTTCGTAATTTTTTATGGCAACATATTTATATACAATATTTAATACTTTTATACTTTTATACTTTTGTGCCATTTTTTACTCATTTATAAAGTTTTATTCTTACATCAAATATAACAAGTCTTCTGCACTAAACACACTCACTATTGTTGGTAACCAATTCTAGGTAGATGTCTTTTTAAATGTTAATTGTGAAGGTATGATGTCATTAATTTGAGAGTTATATAAAGTTAATTAAACAAAGATAATTGTTTCTGATGAAGTCTCTATCTTGAGATGAAAGCGCTCAAACTGTCATATTTATTGTTATAATAAACGGATGTTCCTTTCAAACTTTCTACTTTATGTCCTGGTTTCCTGGTTCATTGGATTTATTCAACAGTTCTGCTCGTTTCTATTGTGGTTTACACTTGTTACATTTTGAACCATGGATACTTCTGGGGAACTTCATTTACCTAATTTATCCAGCACTACGCTCACCGAGGATTATGGGGCTGAGATCAAGGAACTGAGGGGAGAACTCTCGCAACTGAAAGGTGAACTAACTAAGCTTTTGGATCTTTTAACGCCCAAAAACAGTTGTGACATCAATATTCCTTCCTTTATGGGTGAGCGGAACGTGTTCGTGCCTCCAGGTTACGGTGCTCAACACACCAACGGTATGGGACTTCCGTTTCATCAATCTAACTTGGTTAGCCAAGTTAGAATGGTCCACAGTAATTCCGAAGTGGAAAAACAAGGTTTTCAGGACGGTGCTGCAAAAAACATTTGTTCTAACAGTTCACATGGCACAAAAGAGATGTCCAATGGTCAACGTATTGAAGTGGTTACATCCCCGATTATGTTTGAAACGGGACACATTACTCAAGCGCAAGCAAACGGAGTTGTTCGTCCAAAATCAGGTACTGTTTTTTTGCCAGTTGTTAATCAAGATAGACTTTCTAATCATAACTTGGTTGACAATGATGGTAGTGGTACACAGGGTATTCGTCCAGTTACAGTTTCCCAACAAGAGGCTACCAGCAGATTTGACAAAGTATTTTCTTAAAAATACTATTTTTCTGCCAGTGACAATGTTAATTCTATTGGTCCGGATGTTCAACATACGGGCAAGGAGCATGAAAATGCTTCTCTAAAGGACTTAATTTTCTCTATGGAAAAAAGACTGTTTAAATTAAAAAGTTTGGAGATTGACATTGCTTATTTAAAACAATGTATAGAGTTAAAAATAGTGCCACAAGGGCTTAGAATTTTCAAGTTTCCATTTGGTATAGATTACTCAGAAAATGTGATGACTGATTTCTGTGATTATTTTAACGAAATTGGTTTAGGTCTGTTAAGGAAAACTGTACACTATTTTGAGGTACAAAAAGAACAAGTTTTCAAACATGTACAGAGTTTGGACAACATAATCAGAAATGACCTAGTATTTTCTCATCACAGCACTATGTATTTCAAAATGTTGGACAGGGTGGAGAATAGGTGTTTCAATATTTTTCAAAAGAAAAAAAGAAAAATCATGAGGGATCAAAAAAACTATCAGGACAATACAGTTTACATAAATAAAAACTTCAAATCACCTTACATTTCTTCTACTAGAAATAAATTTGGTAATCAACAATATAGACATGACAGTACCAGTTTTCCACAAAGATTTTCTTCCCCCTCTAGGGACCCACATGTGGGGCAAACAGATGAATGGGTAGAGGAGGGAATTAGCATAGACAATTTGGATGACAGGGATTTTCCCTCTCTCAGGCGCTCCGACAGACTGGCACAGTATTAAAACAAGAAGGGGGAGTACAACAGAACTTACTACCCCCAGAAAAAGAACCAATTCACTCATCGCATGAATGCGTTTTAGAATCTAACAATTCTACTAGCATCATTCCATCAAAAGAAAACATAGTATACAAAAGAGATGGGTTCACTATATACAACTATTCAGATTTAATCATCACTGACAATCATTTTAACTTGTTTTCAAAGGGTATCAAGTTCATCCCTACACATAGTGGTGATCTGGTTGAAAATATAGAGGCTTTAAAGTTATTCGTGAGAAAATTAAACTTAAAGATACTTTTTGAACCTACACAAATATTTACTGAATTTCGTCTCTTTATCCATTTATTTACCAAGTAGACTCAGTGGGCACAATCCTCTTTCTTAGGGGTGACCTAGTAGCACTGGCTTGTGAAACAACTTGAGTAGAGTCACTCTTGTCTCATGGAGCTGGAGAGAATCAAACTCTGGACTCCAGAAAGGGATTTATTAACAGATCATAGCTCAGTCCTCTACAAGATTCTGTCTTTTAATGTTCATGCCCTCTCTTTCTGACTACGTCTAGAAAAAGACAAAGACTGGTTTAAGTAATTTAATCAAAGTTGTATTTATTTATTTGTTTGCTTACCTTTTATTATGCTTCATTTTTTTTTGTTTTTTTAATGTGAAGTAATGACGTTAGAGAAGAAAAAAGGCAACAAAATTGTTTTACTAGTTCAGCTTAAAAGATTTTTTCTCACATTTGCATTTATTGTGACTTAAAGTTTCAGACAGCTGCTGTCTATCCTGGCGGCAAAATCTGACGCCTCATAAGGCAACTAGAATACAAGTATATATATAAGAATATAAGTAATGCAATTCTTTCTAAACATGTATACAATTTTCCCTGTAGCATGAGCTTAAAATGTTGATCAGAGAAATTAGTCTGGAGACAATTCCAAGTTTCAGCAATAATGTAAGCCCTGCCATCATTTTTCTTAAGTTGGTTTGACTGATGGTGTACTTGTTGCCTTTATATAATTGGCCTTTTGTATTTTGAGGTATGTATGTTTTATTATAATTTTAATGTATGTTTGTATTTATGCATGTCTTAGGTTAGCATGACTTCCTTTTCCCTGTTGATGTGAGTTGCCATTCTTCTGTGCGTCTGCACTTTTTTCACTTCCTTTCCCTTCCTGCATGGTTTCATTTCCTGTTTGTGGTCTGATTCTTTTACTTCAATCAAGAGTTTGCCATTTATCTTTTAGATGCTTTCATTAATGTTCTGCAGAGGTAGTTTAATATAAAAAAAAGAAGCTGACAACTTTTATTTACTTTCCGTGTAGAACTAATAAAGTTTGTCTTTGTCTCAAGACTTTTATGTTTCGCTATAAAGAGTTTGATTAACTTTGAAATGTAGAATCCCTAACCCTTTCACAGAGCTATATCTCAAAGTGTGCTTCAGATTTTCTGATTTTGGGAATTGTGCCATTAAGCTTTAATAGCTTGCCTCGGCATGTTTGGATTTTGGGCCAGTGAACTCAACCCTTTCAGTGGTCTGGATTAGGCCGCTGAAAGCAATATGCTTGAGATTAGCCTACATCTGCAGTTGCAGTCTCTCTCTCTCTCTCTCTCTAGGATGAAGCTGACCATCAGAATAGAGGCAAGTCTAATGGTCTCCTTATCAGAAGTATGAAGTCTGTAACAATGAGGCAGGAAGCTACTTGTGTACACTAACTCTAAGTTGGCTGTATTTTGTAATAAGATGAACATTCCCAGATACTGCTCCCATAGGCTAACTAGAGATCCCCATATGCACCTTTAGTCTCACTGTTCTCAGGATTGCAATTGTTATCCTAATAATTTTTTTCTCTCTTCCCATCTTGTCCACTTCAGACAACCCAATGCCTGTCTGATCTACACAGAATTGGACCACTCATTCCTCCTTTGGGGGAGCATGGGAGCTGAGCTTAGAGCTGACAGACCCATCATCAGATGAGCCCAGTAAGCTCAACAGTCTAAAAAGTTGTAGCTGCTTCCATGCTGAGAGCAGAGTGAGAGCACTGCAGCCTGTTTATTCCCTGCATGGAGTGACCTCACCACCCCCCCAGCTAGTAAGGCAAAAGTATGGTGATAAATAATATACCAGACTCATTGTTGCTATGGACATACTTCCATAGCTCTCCTCAGGCAGCAGTGAAGTACCAGAATAGCTGCCAAGTAGATATACTTGCAGGCCTGCACTGCTAGCTGGCCCTATATGTACATCTCAAGCTTTTGCAGCTCAGTGCTGACAGCAACACGCCCACACCTTTGTAGGTATTCCTATTGCAGTAATTTGAGAATACTTGCCCCCCTCGGGATGGGTGAACCAGCTTTGTCCATTCATCCTCCCTAACCAACTCTGTCAAACCTTGTACTGATAGTTAGACATGGGTTGCCTTGGTGGTCGTCAGTAATTTTTTCCTATGCATGCTGTAACTATAATAATCAAGAGCCATATGTCTGAGGCCTAGACTTAGGCTGGAAAATAAGAAAATTCCTGAAAAACAGGTGCTTAAAATTTGATAACCATTAGTATAATCATAGTCTTAAACATAACAGTTAGTGTTAGATTTATACTTATGTCTGAAATGAACCTACATCTTTAGTCATAGTCATTCTGCCACCTTAAGAATAACTGCCATCAGTATCCAGACAACTCATACTCCAGCCCTATGGCTAACCCTAACAATGACTCTGAAGATAAGTTTAGGGTATCAGTTAGTGATATACCTGAACCATGCTTGGATATTCACCCAGATAACTTATCTTACTCTAACCTAGACTCGGTCCAACTAACCCATACTTGTACCCGAACTCGCCTGTGACTCTGTTGGCTAGATTCAAACTGCAAATTATGGATATGGCTAAAATAAGTTGACCTCTTTCCCATACTGCCTGAGTAAGTATAAAGATGGCCACATTGACAGTGATAAGTTTTACATCAGCCTCAACTCTAAACACATCCTTGTGAGTTTGAGGGATAGTTTGTACCAGCTGTTTAAATATACACCTAAATTAAGTCAGAAATTAGTCAAATTGTACCTAAGCCTAATTTTGCTATCTGATTCAAACTTGAACTCCAGCCTTTAATCTAGTCATATGCTCTCGAAACATTAGACTGTGGTAATAGTTTGGTTTGAGCTACTTTCAGGGTTAGAGTTTGTTGTGTGCTTGGGCAAATTGTTTTGAGGTGGATTTAGTGTCACACATAAAGTTAGGAGCATTCTGTATCAGTCACCATAGATGGAGGATAAAGATGACTGTACCCATAGTTATCATATAAGACTCATCATGGGCATCTGTACTCTTCCAGATAACTGGCTCATTTCTCAGTTGTTGTTCATGATTGGCGGTGGTGGTGGTGGGCTTAGACTGGAAGTTCACCAGGGAAATTATTTTTTAATGTTCTAATGGTTCATGCTGTTAAATCACTTTTTGTTTTGATTGAAGTTTACAGGTTTGGTTTGGCATAGTCTGAGTGGAAGAGCAAAAAAAAAAAAAATCTGCCTAGCGCTCCTTACCTCAGGAACAAGCAAACAGACAAACCAGATCACATATTTTTACATTCCTTGAGTGCTGGAGAAGCAAAAAACAAAAAAAAAGGCTTCACTACCATTCTTAATCTTTCCCTTCTGTGAGGGTAAAAGCTATATTTACTCCCAGATAAGATGGGAGCCCTATGTCCCATTCATTTCTGGCATAGGATAGTGCCTTCATCCAATTCTTTCCCTAGGAAGTGAGAGTTGAGTATTAAGGAACAGCCAGTATGAGTCATGTAGGAATAATGCCTGCCCAGTTGGCATAGTGGTTAAGGACTTTGCCTCCCATACATAAGATACAAGGTTCGATCCTAACCGCTGGCCAATGCCTCTTTGGAGTTAGTATGTTCTCCCTGTGTCTCTTTGGGGTTAGTATGTTCTCCCTGTGTCTCTTTGGGGTTTCTCCCACCTTTGAAAAAAAAGCATGCTGAGTGTTTCCATCTCAAACCCATCCAAGAATAGAGCTGTGGGCAGCAGCACAGACTCTACATGGTGTCCTATGGGCGAAAAATTATATAGGTCAACCTCTTTGAACATATACTGTGGTGCACAGTACCCTCAAGATAGGAGAACACAGATCACATACTGCATGCCTTGGCAGGGCTAGCCAGTAGATGGTGGAAAATATGTCTGTAGGTGAAATGGGCATAGGTATTTGCTGGTAATAAGTGGATTGAGGATCCACCCTACTCTGGCTTACGTCAGGGACCCATGCTAATGGTGAGAGGGGCACATATACCTCTGTTGGCCAATGTGTGCCAGCTATATAGCCCAGCAGCCCTGGGTCAGTAAGCTTACTAGTTAAGCAGCCCAGCCTGGGTTACCTGGGATAGCTCTTGTTGAGCAAACGCTGAATGTAAAACCAATTGACCTGCTAAACATGAACTAAGAATTACTGTGCTCCATAAATGTTCACTGAAACAACGCATATATAAAGACATGATATTAAAGAGGAGACTGGACATCCAATATATCCAGGAGAAAAGATGGAACGGCAGTGCAGCAAAGCCAGTTGGATGGGATCCAGAGTCTACTACTCAGGAAGAGGACCGTCTGGAAATGGTGTAAGAACTGTGGTGAGGGAGAGGCTTCAGAAGGCAGTGAAGGTTGTCATTGGCATTGGTTACAGACTCATGGGACTCGCACTCCAGCCTAATGATAGGACACTAATGGTAATCTCAGCCTATGACCCACAACAGGGCTGTGATAGTGAGGAAAAGAGTACATTCAGACAGCAGTTGCAGGTTGAACTAGATAAAGCAGGACAACATGAATTGGTTGATAATGGGTGACCTGAATGCACATATCAGGACAGACAGAACAGGATACGAGGACTGCCTGGGTCCACATGGGTGAGGCAACAAGAATAAAGATATTGAGGTCAGTCGAGACGTCTGTCTGGGCAAATGCCTTGAAGGTGGCCAATACATGACTCAGCAAGAGAAAGAGTCAAAAGATCACATACAAGAGTGGCTAACATGCAACTCAGGTAGACTTCCTCCTAGTAAGGAAAGGACACTGATGTAGAATCAGTGATTGCAAAGTCATCCCCAGTGAAACAGTTGGCCCACAGCATAAATCACTGATTGCCACAATCAGCTGCAAGCAGTGATCAGAGAAGCTTTAAGGTCAACAGAGATTGGGCTGAAAACCTGGAAGTTGACCATAGAGAAAGCATAACAAGAAAATTAGTCAGGACTGTAGGACCTCAAAAAAATGAAATACATGGAGCTGAAGAAGAATGGCAGCACCTCAAAATTACATGTGTGAGGACAATACAGATATATGGCCAAACCAGATATGGAAATAAGGTACATAAGGCAAGCTGGTGGTGGAATGCAAAAGCCCAGGAAGTCATCAAAAGAAAAGAGTAGTGCAGGAAAAAGTGGGAGATAGAGAATTCAGACCAGGCTAGGAAAAAATACAGGTTGGCTAACAAAGAGGCTAAAAAAGGATTTGCAATAGCAAAGAACAAGGCATCAGAGGCACTCTACCAGTTTCTGGAAAGTGACTCAACAGATGGCACAAAGAAACTATATCAAGTTGCAAGGCAAAGACAGAAAGATAAAGACGACAGTCAGACTCCCTTCATAAGAGATGCCAACAACAACTTTCTCACCGGTCCACAGGATATCAAAGGCAGATGGAAGGTGTACTTCCAGTAGCTCTGGAATGAAGGCAACCCCACAGAAGTTGAACTGCCCCATACACTGCCTACGATGGGAGAAGAGTAGGAGCTCACCATAGAAGACGTAAAAATAGCACTAAAGAAAATGGTCAGGGAAAACAGCAGGCTCATATGAGGCCACAACATATATTATAAGAAGGGTTCCTATAACATTGTAAAAATTTTAAAAGTTCGAACGTCGTAGGGTTGATACCATATGATTGAACTTTTAAAAGTTTGAACGTTTCAATGGAGATCCTCGTACAGTGTGGCAATGGAAGTTTTCCATTGTCTGCACTGTAGTGAGATTTTGGAGATGGTATATTTAAAGAGTGGGGGTGTGGTGGGTGCAGGGGGGCTTGCTTCCCTGCTTAAGCTTTCAGGTAGTTTTTTCTGTTTTTTTTTTATTTCGCTTTCAAACTTTTAAGAGTTCACACATATGGTCTCGACCATATGGTGTTCGAACTTTTAAAAGTTTGATTATCTGATATAGACCCCATAGGATAATAGGAGGTCACTAAGCTAATGGTGCCCGGGGCCTTACAAGCCTAGCCATGTTCAACCCATGCTCCCAAGGGAGTCTGGTTCAAGCAGACACTAAAATCAGCACCTATTGCCCCTGTCTAAGAGGGACACAGGTGGAACCCCTGGGGAGAATTTCTGGTTACCCATCCAATCGTATAGGATCATAGGAGAAAATATTTGATCCTTTAGGGCTGAGCAGTGTGTTTGTTCTGTTCTTAGGTATTTACTAGGCTAGGTCTGCTTGCAGCCCATTTTAAGCCTAGTCAATTTTCCCTTCAAAGATGAGAATCAAACCCTGTGCCTTGCTGTCTGTGAAGTAAACACCTTAACCATTATACCAACTCCTAAGCCATATGATAACAATGTTAGGTGAGAGAGGGTAGAAATGACTCCTGAGGGAGGGTAGTTGTAGCAGTATGGAGAGAAAGGTGTATCCCAGCTGACTGGAGAACAAGCATATTAGTGCCAGTGTTCAAGAAAAAATGGGACATTCACAACTGTGGGCAGTGCAGGGGAATCAAATTCCTGTCACATTGCATGAAAGTTCCAGAGGGGCTGATTGATAAACAAATATGCAGAGTAGTTGAAAGTAAGATGGGAGATAAGCAATTCAGATTCAGATCAGGATGCAGCACAACTGAGCTGATGTTAATAGTGAGACAATTAGATGAGAAGAAGCTGGAGATGAGGAAAAAGTCCAACTAGGCATTCCTAAACTTGGAGAAAGCATAAAACAAGGTCCAAAGAAAGCTGATTTGGGCAGTATGTGGTGGTTTGAAGTCCCAGAAACATGGGTAAAATTAGTGAGAGCTATGTACAAGAACCCAGTGACTCAAGTGTGAACAGTGTTCAGTCTCACAAAGGGTTTCCTGTAGGAGTCGGTGTGCATCAGGATTCAGCTCTGAGCCAATTGCTGTTCATACCAATGACGGACTACATTAGCAAATAGGTCAGAGGGGAAAGATCAACAAAGTAGTCATGCAGATGATGTGGCATTATAGGCAGACTCTGAGCAAGAACTTCAGCAAAGGATAGGGGAATGGAATGCAAAATTGAAGCCAATGGAGTAAAATTGAGTAGAGATAAGGTAGTTGCAATGACAGCAAATGGGAGAAATCAGAAGAAGCTGAGAACTGAGATTGAATGGAAAATAATGGAACATGTTAACAGCTTCAAGTATCTGGGAGGGGTGGTTGAGGAGAAGGGAAGTCAGAATGAGGAGGTCAAAGCTAGGATCAGAGGGGATGTAGCCAACTGGTGCAGTGTGTGAGGTGTATATGGCAGAAAAATGCCAAAGAAGCTGAAAAGTAAGGTGTACAAAACAGTGGTACATCCAGTACTACCATATGGTATAGAAATCTGGGCAGTAAAGGGATAGCAGCTGAGGAAGCTAGAGCTGATGGAGATGAAGTGCCTGAGACAGGTGATAAGATGCACATTTTGGGCAGATGAAGAAATGAGGGCATAAGAGCAGAAGCTAAAGTAGCTCCAATTGCAGAAAAGGTCAAAGAGAACAGGTTACAGTGGTTTGCTCACATCTGAAGACAATCTGGTGAAGAAGATTTGATACAGACAGGAAGAAGGCAAGAGAAAATGATGGTGTCCAGCACAGAGGTGAGGACAGACTGCGTGAAAGAAGAACTGCAAGAGTCAGGCATGAGTGTCAAAGAAGGTAGGAGAGTGGCACTGAATAGAGAGATGATGACAGTTGACAAGACACTCCGACCCCCTGTAGAAAATGGGGAAAAAGGGAAATGATGATGATGATGGTTGTGAGCCATGTGGGTGAGCCTTAATCTTTCCCCATTGCCGCCAAGTACCTTAACATGTTTCTGTCTGGGAGATGTTTCCGCATGTGCTTCTACATGAGCACCTCTTCCTAGGTTCTCTGCAGCACAACATCACAAGCCAGTAGCCACTACCTTCAAACATTTCTACACTCCTCTGTGGCCACACCTCTTCACTCCCTCCCTCCATGATAGATGAGACAGCAATGGCCACTCACTCCAAGCCTCCCTGTCTTGGTCCTTCTACTTGTGGGTCTGCTAACTGAACCCAGGTCATGTGGTCATAGTCAGAAGTTTATCCCTCTGTCCAAAAGGGCTACAGCAGCTATGGTTTTAAGAACTTTAAAGAACTCTTTGGGGCTTGATAGAAAACCAGGTTAAACCTTTAGATATTTGTGCAGCCTTATTCCTAATGACAGTGATAATGGATTCCCTGACAATGTCGAAGGAAAGAAAGAGGGTTACCTGTTGTTCTGTTGGTTCCATATAATTTATTTGACAATTAATAAATGTCACTTGTAATGTGAGCATTTTTGCTGCTTGAATTTTGCAAACCCAGTTTGAAACTTTGATCTGCCAGCTTGGCATAGAAAATTAAGGCTCTAAACTGTTACTGTGTTTCATCCCTGAGTTTTCACCTTGATTCTTGCAGTTCCTGTTGGCATGCTATGAACTAATCACTTAATGAGACTGTACTCTTAGATTGCTCCTGATCTTGGAGAGCTCCTAAACAGAAGTGTAGCTAGAGTAGTGTAAATGGGGTAGTTGTCCCAGGTTCAAGATGCCAGGGAGCACGATCAGGAGATGTTCATTCAGGAGACATGTGCATTCATAGTTAGGGTTGAAGTGCTTTAAACTGTAGCAAGGCACTTGTTGCATGTTACATTTGTAGCAGGTGGCTTGATGCAGTTTAAGTAAAGTAGTTTTTTTTTTTTTTTTTGTAATTCTTGAGCTTTCAAGGAATGTAGAAAGGAACCTGGCTTGCTTTCTTGCACTTTTGAGGTAAGGCGAGCTGGCCAGAAGTTGAGGCATGCCAGAATGGGAATAGCACAGAGCACTTGATGAGACAGCTATGGCTGTCTTCCTGCTGAATGGTCCCTTATTGTTTATGCCAGACATAATGAGACGTTTCTACATTTTTGTCAAGACTTTTTGTCCATACCATCATCCCGTAGTAAACTATTTCTAACTTTCATTTAATTAAGTTTTCTCAAATTCATGCAAAGGTTGCAGAAAAGTCTGTACCTATGCTGGATTCTGATAAAATGTTTTATAGAGGTGGACAATACTGAATTAAAGCATCATCTGAAATACTTTGCTGCAATTAAGTAATTTCATTTTAAGTAACATTTTTTCCAGAATGCTAGGCTAAGCAAACAGCTAAATATGTTTTATAATTTAAACAGAACAGAATGTTTATTTATTTATTTGATTTTGTTTACTGAAAAAGTCCAACTGGGCAGAAGTCCATTTTCAGCAGAGGCCTGAGGAGAAAAGATCCATAGAAGTTAATAATATAAAATGAATGGCAAAACATTACAGATTCAAAATACATGTACAATACATTATATAAACATAACACTTTTACAGCATAGTAGATGAGTACATTGAATCCCAAACTGGAATACAATTTGTAAATAAGGAACAGTCTTTTTAGAATTCAGAAAAGTAAAGAATATAATACTAATATTAATCTGGAATATTATATAAAAACAGGGAAGTAACTGACCTGTTAAGGGCAGCAGTTGCAGTGAGAGATGCTATCTAAGAAGATGAAACATCAGTGCTGGTAGCTTAAATCATTTATCTGTACCTTGTTCTTTGTTCTAGTAATTTAATTTACATTTTTTTTTATTAAATTAGATTTCATTTTTCGCTATTCTTATTTTCACATGTTATGTATGGACACATGCTGCTGAAGTAGGAATACCACATTGTCAAAAGCTGGCTAGGTTAAAAGTACACACTGTGGTAGTTATTTTTAATTTTTAGTCACAGTTGAGATCTTGTTAAGCAGCATGGCTTTAGTGTGTGTTTTCTTCAAAAAACTGATTGGCAGTGCTATGAAGGAGTGCCGAGTCTTCGAAAAATAAATTTAGCCCCGTGCTGTTGTGATGAACTGTAATCCCACTACTTTCAGCAAATCATTTGAAAACAGGGCAATATATTGTTTAATCTTATTTGGTGTCTGAATCAATTCTAAGGCGTTGATTAAGAAATATTTTTAAACTAGTAACTATAATTATATTTTAATTAAATAAAACAGTACCAAATTACTTGCTGCTTGGTTTAAGTTTCCTGTTAGATTTCTATGAGAGAATATTTAAAATCGTATATTAACATTGTACTGTTCTGCCTGTTAGGTGGGCTTCCCTTCAGGGCATGGTGTGAAATAAAAATCTGCCATCTGCTTTTTTGCAGGTCATTTTTGTCATTTTACAGGCTTGAATTAAAACTAGTCTGCCATTAATGGTAGACCAAAATTTAATGAATATCTTCTGCACTCTGAGAAGAAATAATTATTATTGAAGCCACATTTAGAGTCTGTCTGGACAGGGTTGGCAGGGCAATGTGAAAAAAAAAAATTATTTCATAGGCTGTCATGATGCCATGGTTGAATTGCTTATACGCAGCAGCACATGTCACAATAATTCCATAAATTGGTTTTAGCTTTGAAAAGATATATAATTGAAGGGATTATTATTAGTCCCTCTCTCTCTCTATGAGGAATGTGGTACTGCGTTCACTGTTTGTAGATTGCCGCTTGCTGCTGTGCTGTGGAATAATAATAATTTCAGGTTGCTCTAGGCTTACTGAAGTTATAAATTCTCCTGCTGGAAGCAGCCATACGCTCTTGTATGATTCTGATGGTGCCTAGGCAGAGGGCTTTTTCTGTATTTGTATGAGTATGTTTGTAATTTGACCTTTATCATCATGCTGGGGTTTCCCCAAAACCCTTAAGGGATAACTCAGCACTTTTCTTTCCAGAGATCATTGTTGGTCCAGTAGTAGTGTGACACTAGCACTGTATGCTGGAGGTCTTAGGTTTGAATCTAGTAATGTCCATTCTTATTTCGAGTGACTCTTTTGGAGGTCCTTTTGAGTATTTAATCTTGATGTAATTCCCCACTTCCTAAGTTACTGTGTTGCAAATATGAAAAAAAGGTACCATTATGTGAGCCCATAACCTAACTGAATATTAGTGAAGTTCCCTTTAATAGTGTGACTCTTTTTTTTTAAATATTTTATTCTAATGTTGACCAGGCTGAGTGGGACACAAATACTTTTAGATTATTATGACTCCATATCAAATCTCCCCATAGCAAGCGTCCCTTTGAATCAGAATTGTGGGATATCGCACATTAGGGAACTGCCTAGTTTTAGGTAAGAATGCATTTAAAATGCTTGATGTTTTTTGCCATTTTATTTTAGCAGGTCAGGTTTCTTTATCTCACGTGTATGACTTTGTATGTATTGTTTGTGCTACAACGGAAATACACAGCTATTCCTAACAGTCTTTATAATGCAGTATTGAATAACTGTTTTGTCTCATCAGATTATTTTAAACTGTCGGATTTCTCCAAATAATCCTGAGGAGTCAGAAGGAAATAAACCATCACCACCACACACATTCTTGGAATGAGACAGGAAATTAGTAAAATAATATCCTGTACTAGTGTTCAGACTGGATGACGCTCAAATTTCTATATGCAAATTTTAATGTTACTTGCATTACAGTAGGATGGTAATGATATTGTTCGAATATTTTTAAAAGTTAATGTGAGACACAGAGAAATATAGTTTAATCTGTTATTCGTTACCTGAATTCTTAGTGTCTTGTTTGTATATTCATTTATATCTCATCTGTAATCCTGTGGGTGGACTGGAAACAGCTATCCATTTTTATTCATGACCTACAGCAGTTACATAACAACCAGCTGACAATTTTGCAACAGATACAGTGAATTGTAGTGCATAAATAGGGCTTGTACTCCATTTTTTTAGAAAGGAACTGTGAAACACTTTGCATCAATCCACCTTCTGCAGTTATATAGTTAACAGAACTTTATTTGCATATGTGTGTGTGTGTGTGTGTCTGTATGTCTTTGCATGTGTGTAGGGTAACATTTACATTTTGATATCCACATGGTTTTATGCTAATGTAACTGCTGAATCTCCAGCTCTGTGGCAAAGATGAATAAAACTAGAGCCAGACAGGGAGGGAGTGAGTAGCTGCTGATGGCTGTCTCATCCTTGAGGGAAGAATACCTAGTTTTGATTGGCTGATCACCACCAGGCAAGTGGAAGACTGAATGACACCATATCTTGCCAAGATCAGAGATGCAAGCTTGACACTACTATGCTTCTGACTGTAGCCTTTATTATTATTGTGTGTGTGTGTGTGTGTGTGTGTGTGTGTGTGTGTGTGTGTGTGTGTGTGTGTGTGTGTGTGTGTGAGTGTGTGTGAGTGAGAGAGACAGTGACACTGCATGTGCATAGGAAAGTGTAGCATGCTCCAGTGGTGATGTGGGTGCTCACGTTCCTCAGCCTGGGTAAAGGTAGTCTTTTCCTTAAACACGACTAACTTTATTCTACAGAGTTTAAGCCAGACCCCTTCAACTATTATGATATTGACATTTCTCAGCCCCCTTGATGACATATGGATGATTGCTGCAAATAGGAGGACAAACTCCTCAATGGCTGCCTGGATGATCTCTCTCTCTCTCTGTCTAGCCAGTGTTCTTTCCCCACTGGTGGTCCTACAGAGTGTGTGGTGAAAAGCTTATGGGGTGAGCTGATGGTTAGTACTTATCGAGTATATAGAAGAAAAATATTGCTTTTCACTGACAAGTCAGGAGGTAACAGAATTCAATGCCAGAGGGACTAGATAGTATGTAAGATGCCTGTTGCCAAAGTGGAGGCTAGTAAATTGATACTTGAATGGATTATAGTTATTATTTACATTTATTTATAACAATGTTTAAAAGCCTTCGTCAGGTAACGTCAAACTGAATTACACTGAACTCATGATATGCATTGATGCTACAGCTAAGTGGAGATATTAATTCTAGAACTAGCATCTTGATATTCCCACTTTTAATGTAACATTCTATGGATGATATAGGCAGGATGCCTAGTTTTACCACTTGATTACCTAGCGAATAAGCTATTTTTGAATAGCATGTATTCTCATCACTCAGAAAAATTGTTTAATGCCTGCTCCAATTTTTTTGAATGCTCACCTTTTCAGGAGAGCTGCTCCAGTCATCCACCACCCTTTCTGTGAAAAACACTTCATCATATCTTCCCTCAGTAAAGCACCTTGCATCTTCATATGATATATTTTATTTTCATATTTTTCTTTTAGAAAAGATGTTACCTGTTTGGACTACACATATTCTCTGGAGGTACTTAAACATTTCTTTACCCACACCATCTTCTTTCTAAAGAACTTCATGTATTCAGCATTTGGTTCAGGGAGTGCAACTTTTTCTCCTTTTTGGATACTTATCTCCTGTCTAAATTGTTATAAAGTTGTCTCCAGAACAGCTCAGAGTAGTCTAGAATGGATCTTAAACTATATATATATATATATATATATATATGTGTGTGTGTGTGTGTGTGTGTGTGTGTGTGTGTGTGTGTGTGTGTGTGTGTGTGTGTGTGTGTGTGTGTGTGTGTATAGGCAGATATGATAGCACATCAGTGGCTAATACCATTAGACGTGGTAGCTCTCAAGGGTGTAATAGTGTGGTGGTGGATGTTTCCAAAAACAGGTGAGGTTAGAGTTAGTGAGAGATTACTGTACACAGGAATATTTAAAGCCCAGTGCCCTAATATACAGCAGAGTTATTACCTTTGGGTTTAAAAAGGGTCCTGGGAGGACTCTAGAAGGAGTTATGTATACCAGAAGGAAGGCAAACTGGATGTCATCCCTCTGAGGGACTGGAGCTAAAGTCTTTAGAGGAGATGCCAGCTGGATTTATCTCTGCCTGTATGGAAGAAGTAGATATCTTGGTTTATCCATATATGTCAAATTTCAAAGAGAGCTGTTCTGTTGCTGGGAGATCTTTGTAAGTACGGTTCACTTACTTTGCCATCTACTGCATCATAACTCTCTGTCAAAGTCATTAACTGCTACAAGATAGCACTCTGTTTGGTATTCATTAAATGACTCTACATGTTTAGAGCTGCAAAACAAGGGCAAAAAACAGACTATGCTAATGACAACTGAAGAGCTAAATTCCATGCCAATTAACCAATCCAGTAGGGCAGAGCTATTCAAGAAGCTAAAAAGCATTTGCATACACTCAGCTTACTCATTTGACCTGCACGCCACAACTCTTTGGCATACAGCATGATTACACTTAAAAAAAAAAAAAACACATCTTAGGGGTTGCAGCTATTATTCTGCGGTATATATAACGGGCTTTAAATCAGGATGCTACTGCTGCTCCCAGACCTCAGAGAAGAAGGATGTTTAGACCCCATTAGACTTAAGATGGAATGCATGACACAGAAATTGCTGAGCAATACAGGGTAGACAGGGAAACACTGGAGAAACTATGCAACATCTTGTACCCCCACCTCAGGCCATTAAGAACCCATCCCAGTGGAAACAAAGGTATGTGTAACATTACGTATACTAGCTATTGGTACTTTCCAGAGATGCACTGGAGATCTATTAGGGGTGTAACAGGCATCAGCCTCTAGAATACTGCATCACTTTTTAAATGCAGTGCTACTACATGCAAGGGATCACAACTCTTTCTCATGTACAGACTGATCATGATTCAAATATACCAAAAACAAACGTGGAACAAACAGCTTGCTGAAAGCTGGAACTATAGGCACCAGAATCGATAAATCTGAGGATGTCTTTTATATGCACTTATCATTTTATGTAAAAATAAAAGGATTTGATTTTAAATCTATGAGCAGTTTTTAAAAGGATTTAAATGAATTTTCCTTTAAGTACAATTCTGGTGCCTGTATTTCCAGCTTTCAGAGAGATGTTTTTTTTTTCAAGTTTCTTTGCCGTGCACCTCAGAGGACAGAGAATAAGAACGATGCAGGAATTTTGTGTAGTGCCACACTTCCCTGAAGTGTTGGGGGCCATAGATTGCACACACATGGAAATAAAAGCCCCACCTGGGAACAGGTAAGGAGGTGCAGCAACAGAAAATGTTTCCACTCTATAAATTGTCAGGTTATCTGTAATGCCCAAGGGATCATCTTCAGTGTCTGTGTAGGTAACCCAGGCAGTTTCCCCAGGCTTTCTATGAGTGACATTCCTGGAGGGCATCTAGTTGAACAAGCAGGTTATGTACTGCAGCCCTGGCTCATGGCTCCCATGAGTAACCCACATAACTTCCCCTGAGCAAGGATACAATGAAACCCACACTCAAACTAGAAATATCATACAACTTGTGTTTGGATTGCTTAAATTAAGCTTCTGGTATCTAGACACATCAGGAGGTGCACTGCAGTACGACCCAAACACCTCTGTCAAAATAATGACAGTCTGTGCCATGTTATACAATGTAATTGTCAGGAAACAGCTTCAGCAAGGACAGGAAGGGGCAGGACCACAGGCAGGGCCAGCAATAGCAGCAGGTACAGATGAGGAGTGTGAGGGAGAACCACCAGCTGCAGAAGGTGCTGGCAGACAGACGTGTGCACAGTATGTCCTGGCATTGACTATGAGGCAAAGAATAGCACACACACTCACTACATAGGTTAAAGCCTAGGATCCTGTGCACATGCATATAAGAAAACCGATGCCTGTCAAACTCGTCAGCCTTTGCTTAACCATGTAATGGCTGTGTTCTGATAGCACCAGGGAGGAACAATCCCAAGGACACAATATTACCTGGAGTAACGACAAGGTAAGTGTGGAACTGCAACAAAAATCAAGTTATATAACAGAGTACTCTGAAATGGAAATATGTATATATGTCCCTAAGTAGAGCATTTGTCTGAGGTGTACAGTTATGTCAGTAATATCTCGTATGTCAGATTTTTGCAATGTAGTTACATATTATAAGCAATACTGTGCATCAAGCATTTCAATTGACCACTATATATAAAACATGGAACAGGTCAATTTTACTCCCATTTGCACAACTATATCAAGAAGCAAGACAGCGGTATGTACTGCTACCACTGCTTTACTTACAATACTAACTGAAATACACTGTTGTTCAGCAATTATGTAAGCAATCATTCTCGAATGAGTAGATACAAGAAGTCAGAACCTTTTCTTTTGCAATACATATTGATACATGCAAGCTTGTACGTAAGCAGGCATGAGTTGTCTGCTGTGTGTGTAAGACACATATGCAGTTCTATGTCACAAAGACATGTGCAACGGGCAGGACACAGTCACCATCATTTGTATTGTGTGTTGGGCGTGGGTGGTAGGAGGTTGAGGATGACACCAAAGAAGTGATTGTATGCTAATAAGCAGCACATGTATCTGCCAGAATATACAGTGGTCAGGGCCACTAACAACAATACTGTTTAAATAGCTTGCATGTGTCTGAGGTGGTATGGGCAAGAGAATTTTTTTCAGTGTGTGTGTGTGTGTGTGTGTGTGTGTGTGTGTGTGTGTGTGTGTGTGTGTGTGTGTGTGTGTGTGTGCGCATTTGAATTAACATAATCAAACATTATGCTAGCATTATTTCCGGGCATCTTGGAAGGTTTGAGCCATGCATGCTAGAGTAGTGAGTTCAGTGTCATTGCTTCCAATCCTGAGAATCACCTCTTCTAGGAGTTGCACTGCTATTTCACTGGCCCTGGCTAGAAGTTTGGGTGCTGCCTGAACATGAGTGATGTCTGCTGGACAAGCTCTCCTCACAACTACACCCAGAACTACTTCTCCATGGCCTATCACATGTGGGTGTGTACACCACAATTACTGAAAGATCAATGGAAATAGTGCCACTACAGGAGTGGGATCTTGAATGGCCATATCTGCTAACACCAGACGATGTAGCAGCTGTCTGGCCAGATGGATACCTACTCTCCCCTGGCAGATGTTCAATCACAGACAGTGCTGAATCCAGTGTGTCATTCATCTTGTTTGAGGAGTCTCCTACATGGTTCAGGGAGTCACCATACCATAATGCATAATGTTTAGAAGCCACAATATCTCTTCCAAGGCCCTGTGGAATGTACCTGTACCTCCGCTATGACCCTACACATACATTTGGTGGCACCTAATGACACACCAGCATCAGGAGGTGGGTGGACAGCAAGCTTCCACTGAGCACATCTACCAATCCTCCTGTGTGGCACCTCACCCTCATGATGGCTTTGAGAGAAGCAGCCAGATCTGCAACTGGAGTAACCACACTACCATGACCCAACTGAGTCACTCTCAACTTTTCCTGTATCAGACGTCTCCATGTCATGAGTATGTGTAGTCATAATAACTGTGTCTGAAATATGGGTAGGGGATGTGAGAGCCATGACCTCAGTGTCAGACTGACCATCTGCACCCCCGATCTATGCATCTTCATCACCACCATCATCATCAGAGGCCACTGATGCTCTGACATCAGGTTGTAGTAGTTTTGCAGTTCCTCTGTTAAGATCACCTAAGATAACAAGCAGTAAACATAACAAACAGAGAAACAGATAATAGAATTGATCAAATATTTTTCTTGTACAAAAGGTATTTTAACCTCTAATAGATGCTAAAGCAACCCAAATTTTATTCTCATTTATACCTGAATGTACCTTATATACAGTAATTACAGTAACCAAATGTGTGCTTACCATGTGCAGGTGGGCTTGCAGCCTGCAATCCAGATGTCCCTGTATGTAAAGAAGGGAAAAGAATTAAGGCTGATAAGCATATCAATGCAAATTAAACAAGAAAAAAAAGAATAATCCCTTTAACATGTGCAGATTAAGAAAGTTGTCATACAAAAATGTAATGAACACCTCCAACACTATAATTTATCTCTATATTACTGTGCTGTCTGACACACTTATTGCTGGCTCTGCATATATCAGGCATAAGATATATGCATATAAAGATATTAACAATGACACTTGCATTTTGCATACCTGGAAGTTCTGCTTGAGACACTCTGGGTCTGTTGTTTACATCAGCACCAACATCAAGGATTCTGTGTGAACCCTCTGCCAAGCTATTTGCATCCTTGACAGTGGAAAAGCACTCCTCTGTTTCAGTTAGTGGTAGTTCAGCAGCAAGACCACCTCCTTTAACCACCTGTTTCCAGGCAGCTTGGCAGAGGTTGTCATATAATTTGCCTAGTGTTGTATCTGGGAGTTGCTTCTCCCATGCTCTCTGATAGCATTGATGTCATCGACCACCTACTGCCATATCACGTCTTCGACAGATTGGTCACCTCTACCTCTCCCTAAGAGAAATGCTCCTTGGTGGTGTAAAGCTTGGAAAATGACCTCATTTTTTCTTCAGTATATGGTAGCATGCAGGGTATAGATTACTTCTTGGATGCCATATCCCTGTATAAGATAGAACAGAAAACAGGCACAATATTACATATATAATACACAGGCAGGATGACTGTAAATTCAGTTATGTGTGACTGCATGCATCTAAAATGCACACAACAATTTAAAAGTTAATACTCCTTATGATTCCACACAAGTTAGGACAGCCCCCCCCAAAAAAAATATTATCAATGAAATATCAACAATAATATATAATGGATCTATAATGCAGCAATCAGGTTGTTGTTTCTATGTAATCATCTCAGCTTAAAGACTAATAATTCACAATGTGAAAGTAGAAATTAAAAAAAAAATGTCATAGTGCCATCTCCACTACTGTGGAGGGCAGCAAGGTACAAGTCAAAAATTTAACACGTCAAAAATGCCTGGTCTTGCTATGAAGATGTACCAGATTCATTTGCAATAATTGTTCAAATTCCAATAAAACAAAACTTACAAAATATTTTCAGGTATAGACATAAAAGATATACTTGGGCTATGACAATAGTAAAGGATAAAGAAAACACAGGAAGGCTAATAAATGATTTGCGTTGGACATTGAAATGCATCCTTAATACTACACTAAAAGCTTTATGTAAGAAATGGCAACATACCTTGACAAGAAAAATGTGTAGATAGATAATTCTCAAAAAGATATGTATTTTGTAGTATCAAGCCCTGGATCCAAACAGTCTCCCCACTATGATACAAGTGCATTAGCTACATGCTTACCATTATAGAGTGCAGAGTCAACCCTGTGAACACTGTGAGTATACAAATGAGGTCAAATCATTAGCATTCCTGAATGCCACAATCTGCACCAAGTGCAGGGAAAGCAAACTTGGTATAAGGAGCTACATGATTTCATGCACATGCACTAGCAGTACAAGGAAGAGCATTGAGAAGTGTTACATACTAATGGCTTACAGGTGTCTGTGTTTAGTCTGACTGCAGGAACAATTAGTGTTTTACTGTGTCCCCTCTTTGATGTATACTTACTGAGGGTGAGTCAGTTAAAGAAACTTATTAAAATGTCTGAAAGTACACTGAATGAGTTAGAACAACAACATTCCTAACATCCAAATGCTGCTTTAATGACCACAGTTACTGCCTCATACTAAGAAATGTGCATATTCAAGGGACTACATTAACTCATGCCTTCCAGTGGAGCTCTGGAAGTTGGCACAGTAACTTCCAATGGGCAGAGCCTAAACTTTTTGACAGAATAAAAGTATGTCCTAACATTTCAAACAAATGCTGATATATCTGAAACCATAAGAGTTACTAAAAAAGTGAAACATTCAAACTCTTCAGCACAAACCATTTTTATAGTGATAGTATTCATTACTGTAGGTTCTAAGTCTTAAACAGAATTTTATAAGTCACAGTAAACATAACTATTAAGTTTGTAATACTTTGTAAACAGCTTACAATTTCTCAGCACCCACTCAAGTTACATATATACTGTCTTAGCATTTTGTTCATCTGGATGAGAGCTTTCATATTTGGCTAAGCAGTTGTGTCTGTGTAACTTAGATTTTGAGATATTTAGAATAACATACATTTTATGACAATATAAATAAATATTATATGAACAACAACTGATATCTCTTTACCTGCACTAGACAGAGGTCACATATCAATGCAATTGTGTAAGCTTTAAGGTAAAATCTTTCAATAATTTGTATGTAACATGGTTTTGGAATTAGTAATGCAAATATGAGTTAACAATATTTGACACCTAGAGGCATCAGTAGAATGTAACTGCAGATGCACCTGGAGACGTAATTCAGCTGTAATTTGAGCACTGATACAGATAATATATGCAATAAAAATGAGATAGCATTGCTCTTAGGAAAGCATAAAAAAGGGAGTGAAGCACCCTAAAGAAAGAGAGGAATACACCTGTAGCGTTTACACTCTCTGTTTAAGACTGTGTGAGTACATGGGCATCCTAACTGTTGGCAGTATCCCAATCATCCAAACATTTACTGTCAAATGAGAAAGGATAACTTTCATAATTTGGTCCTGTTGCACTTCCAATGTGACATGATGCAATGTCACAGTTTGAGTACATCAAAACACTCTCTCCTTGCTAACATATGTCTTTGAGGCAAATATGGGAAATAATCTTAAATGATTGTTCTTAAAAGTCTAAAATGAGGGTTCTAGTCCATCACGGTTCCTGTTGCAAGATAACAAAGTTGGTAAAACATCAGAAATGTACAGTTCCGGTATTTTTTTTGCTTTTTGCTTCCTTCATCATTTGCACACTGTTTGGCACTGTGCTACAATGAAAGGCAGTGATCAGTAACATTGAACAGTAATTCACTGCCCAAGAAACTTACAAATTTAATTTGGAATGCCATCAAGAGCGCAATCGAGATTGGCATTGGTGTGCTTTCTTCAGCATTCTGCACAGTACTGATTGAACACATTCAAGTTGCCATATGCCTAAAGCTGTGGCATAATGTGTAAATGTATTGAGCTTAGACAGACTGTATGGGTAATGCAGGGTTCTAAACCTGTTCACAGATAATTTTACTGATGGAAGTCACAATAAATCTTGACACACATTTTGGTGTATGAAAGTATGTGGAGGTGGTAAACTCAAGATATGTCATTTTAAATGGTGTCAATATTAATTGTCTGTGCTGTGTAAAAATGAAATCATTTTGGTTGTTACCTGTCCTCTTTTGTATTTACATGGAATTGCCTAAAGTCCTGATATTGTGAGACATACATGATAGCAGTGATGTGAGAAGGCTGAATGTGTCAGTGTAATACAGTAGTAATTCTGTTCCTTGCTAGACACACACTGTGTTTTCCTTTCATGTTCCTTCAAATTGCTATCCAAATCAGTTTTTGTGAATGCCTTTATAAATGTTGCTTTCTTCATATGCATGCCTCTTGGCAGTGCAAAATGAACTTAATTTAGTTTAGGCTGCCTTATTGAGCACAAACAAGGCCAGTGGCATTACATGTCTGTCAGCAGTCTGAATAGTACTTAGTGAACAAAATGCACATGTCAGGTATCTTTCTCTGTGGCACAAGGTATAAGTGCAGTGAGCTTGGGGAAAAAGAATAACTGATGTATGGTTTGAATCCACTTAATGGATAATTTTACAGAGTGTTATCTGAATACATAATTTCATGACCTTTTATGATACCATTGTGTTGTTGTTTAAAAGTCAAATAAAGTCAGTATTACTAACAACATGTGAGCTATTGTCTATCCACTTTCACGTTATTTGTCATTAACTACAAGTCTGATAATGTGATCCACATGCATTTCTGATGTTGCAATGAAATGTGAGAAGGTTGAGTGTGTAACATGAATCCACTTCTTGCTCTGGCCATTTCTACATATACCCACTGATTAAATTTAATTTGCCACCCCGTTTTTTTCTATAGCATATATTTTTTCTAATGCCTTTTCCATTTGCTCTGTGCTCAGCTGTATGCAAACACTGCTCACTGCCTAAGGAAAAAAGTAAACAATTTTGTTTAGGATGCCTTATGGAGCTCAACTGTGCCTGGCATTGATGTGCAGCCCTTAGCTTCATGGAGAGTAGTGACTGCAGAGAATGCTTCTGAAAAATGTTCATATCTCTGGCACAAGATATAAATGAAGTGAACTGAGAGAAATAAACCACATGATGCATTGTTGGAATCCTATTTAGAGATCACATCTCAATTATTCACAATATGTATTTTTTAATTTTGTTTTTTAAATCTGCATATCATTTCTGCTTGGTAGTGCAGAAACACTGCTCACTGCCTAAGAAAATTTAGTTTAGGCTGCCTCATGCAACATGAGCATGCCTGGTAGCATTCTAAATATTACTCAGTGAGGAAAATATACCTTTCATATAACTTTGTGGCACAACATGTAAAGGAAGTGAAATGAGAGAAATAAGGTCCATGATGCATTATTAGAATCACGTTTACATAGCACATTTCATATACTCACAATATGTAATTTTCTTTAAATCTGAATTTGGTTTTGACTTGGCAGCACACAAACATGGTTTGGTACCGATGTAAAAAAGTAACATTTAGTTTACATGCTTTCTGTAGTGCAAACACATCTGGCAACGATGGACTTTCTTCAGCTTTTTGGACAGTACTGATCGGAGAAATTTCACCTGTCACATACATATCTCATTGGCACAAGGTATAAGTACATTGAGTTTAGATAAAAAAAAAAACACAGGGCATTAAGGGTTCAAATCCAGTGAAAAGATACTTTTTACCAAGGGTGTCAGAATCATAGTTTTCACAACACTTTGACTAGAACTGTAAACCTAAAGACAAATGCTGTGTTAAAGTTGTTTATTGGATTTTTACTTCCACATATAACATCAAGGTAATGTGTGTATTCTGTCTTAAATGTGAGAATGATGATATTTCATATAAAATGCACTAGCATATGTAAGATTGGTATAATACTTTTGTTATAATCACCATTACTCATTGCATAGCTTAACTATGTGTTTAGGACAGTTATGTCTTGTGAAGTATGCCTGTAACATATTCCAACCTGTATTCCTCAGCTCATTCAAATGCATCCATCTGAAATATATTTACAAACAAATATTGACTTTTACATAGGAATGCATTCTCAGGATTAATTAAAATCACACACATGCAGGCCTCTCTAAAGTGCATCTCCATTCATTCTGAAATTAGTATATCTCTAATTTCCATGATTAAAAGGTAGTTCTCCAGTGACAATGTCATTTAATATGCTAAGTTTCAATTTTATTTTAAGATTGTGTAAGCCCTAACATCACAATTTGCCAAATTTGTACTCTTTCTCTTTCCAAACTGCAAGGATTAAAAGCTATGCCATTAAGCATGCCACTGTTGAACACTGGAACCTGTGTCGGTAGGTTGAGTATCACACATGGCAAGACTCAATGCCATGTTTCACAAGTTTATTGAAATATGTATATATATATATATATATATATATATATATATATATATATATATATATATGGGAGCCCTTCATTTGTTCAAACTTTCAAATGTTCAAAACTCATATGGCCGACACCATATGAGCAAATGTTTGAAAGGGCGACAAATGATAGCGGAGATCCCGCTACAGTGCAGGACTGGGAGATTCCCCTTTCCTGCACTGTAGTGTGATCTTGGAGTGAGAATATTTAAGTAATAGGGGGTGTGGGGGGTGCGGGGGGGGTGCTTGCTCCCCTGCATAACACAGTTTTACTGTGTTTACAGGTAGGTAAATGGTGCTATTTCAGGGTATCGGTATTTCGGAATGTCAATCATATGGTGTTGGCCGGGTCTATATTAGAAAATCGAAGTTTCAAAACTTTGAATGTTCTAATATCGACCCCTATTCAGCGAAAGCTGAAAACATCGAACATGCAGAACAGCAAATTTTTTCCTAGGGAAAAAATGTGCTGTTCCAAAGCACATACACACAACACAAGCACACCAAACAGCAATCCACACACATTCACCTAAAATCTTACACCTAACTCTGCACTAAACTATACATACACCACTAACTATCCACTCGACCTTATCCCAAACCCTAACCATAAGGTCCGTCACTATTGCACACATTCCTGACCTGCACCCTAACCCTAACTCACCTAACCCACCCTAACCCTTGTGTCCACACAATCGCACACATACCTAACCCACCCTAACCCTCATGTCCACACAATCACACACATACCTAACCCTCACCCTAACCCTAACTAACCCGCACTCAATCACATACTTACCTGAACCTGACCTGTAACTTTCCACCACAGTGCTGAAACTACTGAAGCAACAGAAATGGACAACTGAATTCTTTCCCTAGGAAAAAAAATCAGTTTTCTGTTGCTTTAATATTTTCAGCAGGGTCGATATTAGAACATTCGAAGTTTTGAAACTTCGATGTTCTAATATAGACTTGTGTTGGCCATATGAAAGTTGGCACTCTGAAGTAGACCCATATATATATATATATATATATATATATATATATATATATATATATCATATAACTATATATATATATATATATATATATATATATATATATATATATATATAAATATATATATATATATATATATATATATATATATATATATATATATATATATATATATATATATATATATATATATATATATATAGCTATATATCATATATGGAGATGTATATATATGTATATATATATATATATATATATATATATATATATATATATAGTTATATGATATAAGTAGTGCCAGTGCGCCTGCCAAGGAACCTATATGCTTTCAATTGCACAAATGCAGTTGGCAAGTCACAACTAATGCATGCAAGATCTGAACTGAGTGTGAATTCAGACATCTTATTAGCTTGACTTTTGTAACTGTAATATGACTAACATCAGTGGCATTGTGCATGGCCCATGTCAAGTTGGTGGGACCATCTGTAACCAAGTTGTACCGATAAGATTTTACCTGCCTTAACATGGAATCAATGGGATGCTATGAAAAAAAAAATAAAAAGCTGTGGTGGAATGCATTGAGGGGAGGTGGCATCATATTTGATCTTTTATGTCAGTGCATGCTAGGCTGTGGTTGTGCCAGTGAGCTTACTCATGTAAAGGACACACCACCTTGCTGCTGTCATCAGGGTATTATTGACACTGTGTTTATAGCCTATTTTGTATGATCGTATTATAGTTGTAAGTGAAGATTTAAAGTACATTTGCGTACTTCAGTGATGGATAAGCGAAGTCCAGTTTGGAATTATTTCAGGGTATGTGATGGCGAAATGAAAGCAATGTGCCACTTGTGCAAAGCAGTCATCTCTCATGGAGGTGGATCAGCAAAGTCATTTACATTTCCACTAAATACTGTAATCATTTGTCCTATAAGCATCCTGACAAATACAAAGAAGTCATTAACAAGAAGAAAGGAACAACAGCTAGTTGGACGTTTGACACTCAGCAGACTGGCAGAGTTCAGCAAACACTGAACGACATGACTGGCAAGAAAAAAACATGGTCTATTCATAGTCCCAAGGTGAACAAAATACATCGTGCCATCACAAAAATGATTGCCATTGACATCCAGCCATACTCAATTGTTGATGATAGAAACTTTAACAAATTGATTGGTGTACTTGAGCCTAGATACGTGCTACCAAGCCGCAAATATTTCACTGAAAAAAATCATACCAGAAATCTACAGCACCATGCGAGGCCATGTCCAGACTGCTGTCAGAGAAGCATGATTTCTCTGTCTAACCACAGACACATGGATGGCACAGACAACAACAGAATATTTCATGAGCTTAACTGCACATTGGATTGAGGACACATTTGCAAGCAGATCTGCCATTCTTCATTGTCAAAAATTTGATGGAAAGCACACTGGGTCTCGACTAGCTGATGCTCTACTTAACATGATTAATTGCTGGAATATTGACAAAGAATGCATCAACTTGGTCTTACGTAATGGAGGAGCCAACATGGTCAAAGTGTTACACGATGTGGATTTGCCCACACTCTGTAGCTGGCTCTGAATGTTGTAATTCTGACACAGCCATATGTTGCTGACTTGATAACACTGTCATGGAAGATTGTGGGAAGTTTTTGACACTCTTCATGTGCTACCTCATGCCTTCACGCCATCCAAGAAAAACTCTGTGTACCAAAACATCAGCTTCATCATGATGATGTCATCAGGTAGAATTCAACATATCAGATGTTGGATTGGTTGTTGTAGCAAAAGAGAGCTGCATCTGTGTACATTGCTGAATGTGACAACAAATCCAGCAAGGTGCCGTCCCTGACTGCAAGCCAGTAGGCTTTAGCAGCATAACTTGTTGCAATTCTTTGGCCGTTTGAACAACTAACACATGAAATAAGTTGCAACAATTCCTGTTTTTCAATGATCCTACCAGCTGTTCAAGCTGTCTTGCTGTATCTTCAGAAAGATGTAGCTGATAATAGAATCAAAAAGACAGTCAGTGAACTGACAACATCCTTAACAAGGAGATTTTCCGACTTGTATGAAAATGGCATTTACACAGTTTCGGCCAGCTTGGATCCACACTTCAAGCTGCATTCCTTGACACCTGTGCAGCAGGTAAAAGCCAAAACAGACATTGTCACTGCAGCATTACAGTGTGAGCCAATGTCATCGATGCCTGCAATTCAGCCTACAAATCAGCCATCTGAAGTTGTTTCTGAAGTGAACGAGCAACCACCAACAAAAAAGACAAAGAGCAGCAGAAGACTTTTGGTCATCTTGGGATCAATTGCAGCCTGTTTGGGCACTGAACAGTGATAATTCTGTCTGCATAGAAACAGAACTGAACAACTTTCTGACAGAGCCCTGTGTTCCAAGAGACACTGACCCACTGAATTGGTGGAAAATTAACATGTCCAGATTTCCAACATTGTGTCATACGGCTAAGTGCTACCTTTCTGCACAACCTACAAGCATGCCAAGTGAACATCATTTTAGTATGCCTGGTGGTACCTTCATTGAAACAAGAAACTGTCTTAATGCTGACAACGTGGAATGATTGGTGCTTTTGACAGCTAATGCAGCATTCCTGAGTTAAATGTACATCAGTAAAAAGCACTGACAACTATTGGTAACATCAGTAAAAAGCTTTGACAGCTATTTGGTCATGGCTCTGTTGTGGTTTTTTAGTTTATATTCATTTTTTTGGTTTTGTTGTGAGTTAAATGTATGTACAATTTCTTACTTTTAGCCCTCATTGCAGTGCACAGACAGCAGAACATAGCACAGAACAGTTTGCAAAACTTGACTTAACTATTTTGTTTTAGTGTTTACCTCATGACTTGACTAAAACAACTATTTGTATTCAGCTGAATACTGTTAACCGCCTATTCATTGCAGCCATGGTTTTGAGAAGTCCAGGATATTTCAGCCACTTGCTCTATGGATCACAGCCTTGCCAGTAACATTAACAGAACATGCTGGAGAGATAGGTATGTTTCCCAGAGACTACTGCTGCTCTGGAATAAACTTCCAATTCATGTGAAGCAGAGCTCCTCAGTAACCCTACTCAAGCGCAACTTGGGCAAATGGATGGGTGACCGCAAATTGACCCTGAAGGTTACACCCATGTCCTTCATGGACAGGGGTAGCCAGTGCTGATCTGTAAAGTACATTAATCTAATCAATGACAATTGCGGCAACCTGGGATTAACTAGCTAGGCTTATAAAGGCCCAAGGACCACTAGCCTAGCTTCCTCCTAAGAACCTATGAACCTCATGAAGCAGTACTGATGTAGGCTGCTGCAGGGAGGATTATATCAGGTCTCAGTGTAAGGTTAAGGCTTGGAATAGCTTAGCTACGACTGTCTACACTGCAGCTGGCATTCCATACAATAGAGAACAATGTCATCACTACTACAGTGATCTTAAGACATGCAAATAGAACCTCCTAAGCTGATGGAAGGCTGAATTTAGGACTGCAAATAATGGACAGTTGTGTTAAGTATACTGACCCATTACCTCTCTATGATATGGCATTCATTATCTAGCCAGCCAGCACAGTTATGCATTATGCTTTCATATATATTTCTTTTCTTTTTGTATTGTACAGTTGCAAAGGAAATAGATGAAAACCATGAGGTGCACCAGGGCAGATTAACACACCTCAGAGGTGCACAGGGTAAGTATGACTCAGGTCAAATTCAAGCCAGAAAATTATTTTCAGTCCCTCAATCACTAGCAACTTGAGCAGGCATATCTCAACCTTTTTATTAAGCATGCATGCCTTCCCCAGTAACTCTCACTCCTTGCATTAGGCAGTGAGAACAGCTGTGTGTGGGTTCAATACTCAGCAGCAGCAATTAGTTTTCATTACAGGATGTTACTTCTAAAATATTGACAGCAATAATATGCCGGGAACCATTTAAATATGGTAATTGCAATTATTACATTTGAATGCATATATCCTATCCATCAAAGGGAAATACAAGCTGCTTTTATGTCCTTGCAGTGAGATGTCTCTATTTTATGTCACATTCATACCTTAACATCATATGTGGATGTAGCAATGGTGTACAATATTAAAGTATCATAATTTTTTAAGTATTGCTCCAAAACTTATATTGAATAAATTAATGTGACATGCCATGGATTTAATTATCTTTTTTCATCTCCCCCACCCTCTCTCTTTTTGCTTTGTTTTTGGGGGATTATAATTTATTAACATTCTTCTGTCTGTATACCTTCCCGGTGAAAACAAAATGACCAACAGAACAGAGAGGTAGACTGACCATTGCATCTTAGCCCACCATACCTCCACAGATGGCAGCACAGGCACCCAGCACTTTTGGTACACAACCTGTCAGGATTGCCTCCACAACCCCTGCCCTACCTGCTCCAACTGCATCAGTTAGCTCTATCTGCTGGTACAGTGGTACTCTCAGGGAGTAGTACCAGTAGAAGTGGTGATTTCTGTCACCCAGCAGGAGCTGACAGGGCTGGTGGAGGATATAATGGAGAGGGGCCTTGGTGCATGTATTGGCATACCTAAAATGGTCCTGTGTCAGGTTGCTAAATGATATCACATCCAGCACTGACCTAGGCAGCTGATATAGGAGACAGTGATGGCAATTCTGAGGTTGAGGACTAGATTCTCACTGTTCTCAAGCCGGATGTGGATGCACCGCTGATGCCCCTTACCAATCTCCAGTCATGGTATTCTCCAACTTTTTGTCTCCATCGCCATCCCTCACTGTTTTATACATCATAGTCTGTGCATGCTTCCTAACTTACCCTACCTACCTGACCCTCTCATTCCAAAGCAGCTTCCACAATATTCCTCTCTCTTCCAAAAATGGCCACCTGTCCCATTAAAAAAAAAATGTCCCGTGCATAGCTCTCCATTTTGCCTATGTGTATTCTTGACACCCTTGATTGGTCCAGTTGGCCATACAACATTATTCTGTTGTTGTCATCCATCACTGGTGTGGTCACACTCCAAAGTAATGAAATTGTGCAGAAAATTGTGCATTTATGTTGTAAAAAAGTGAATAGCTATGGTGCTCTCCTAACACCCTCCTGCAAATTCCTTTTTCCCTGTGTCCTACCATCTTCTTGCCAAGCCCATTTTCATCACTGTGTTGTGCACCCTTTTTCACATTTAATCTGTCAAAAAATAGATTCACGCACAACACACTTGGCCTGAACTGGCCCATGGAAAAGATTTCACTTTATGTCCTTTGCATTTGTGTCGAGGTTGTCATAGCACAACAATGCTGAGTGACGGTGAGCGCTGATTAACTTTTCATTGCAAAAGCTGATGATTTCTGTTTAATCCACAGTGGTGTGGTTACTTTTGCACAAATGAGCTTTAATCTTCTGTGGCATCAGTATACAGAGTAAATGCAGACTAAAGGCAGTCTTGTGAAACAATTACTGTAACAGTTCTTAGGCTGCTGGATGTAATAAAGTAGAAGTTACTATGTGGTATGTTGAAATAATTATCCTGTTTGTAGACTGATGTTTTAGCATAGTGTAATGGGTTTGATTACAACTGTAAATTAATGTATTCATGACATTTCATATTACTTTCATATATTTAACTGTAAATGGCTGTATTTCTCTCCATTTACAACATTCTATTAAGATATCATTTGAATAGTGTACCAAGACACCATTTACAAAAAAACTGCAGTACCAACAGGTAAAGTTATTAAGCCAACCTTATCCTCCTTATGTCTTTATGTTTGTAATCATCTGATAAGTGAATACCTAAATACTGAAGTCTGCCATCCTTTACAACATATTTAGTGATTTTTTTTTTATTCATATGATTTCTTTTACTATTTCTAAGTAATTTTTTTGTTTTATTTTCATTGAACTTTAGTCTAGGGATGTTTTGAAATATAAATATTGAATCAGACAAGGCTTCTAGGGAATGATTAGGATCAATTAATGTCAAAAGTATATAATCTGCAAACAAATGAAGTTTTAAGTTTAGTGTTCTAGCTATTTCTATACCTTTAATTTTAGGGTTTAATCTGATGCTGTTTGCAAAAGGTTCCATCAAAAGTGCAAATAACTGAGGTGATAAGGGGCAGCCCTGTTTAGTTCCTTTCATAATATTAACATAACTGATCTGTGAAATCTTAATTTGATGTAGGCTCAGGTGTTTTCATAGAAAGATTTTATGAGAGTTGAAAAGCCCCTCGGAAATTTATACTCCTCTAAAACTAAAAATAAATAATTCCAATTAACAGAGTCAAAGACGCTGTCTATATCTAGAGAGACTATAGCTCAGAGTTTATTGCAGTCAATTAATGTTATTATTCTTTTAATATTATCATAGGTATTTCTTCCATTTATAAACCCAGTTTGATCTTCATGTATTAAAATGGGAAGAAAGTGTTTCATTCTATTTGCAAAGATTGCCATAAATATTTTATAGTCTATTTCCACAAACAGTATCCAACAGCACAGCCAGTGGTTCAGGAAGATATAAATCACAGTCCAGTCTATAAAATCGCACAAAAATCAGAATCACATCCAATCAGAATCACACCATAATTAGAATGAATTCTGTCACACCCATACACCAGTTAAGAACTTGCAGCTTCTTGCCCTAAAATAATACACATATAGATTGATTGTTGACTTTAATATTTTAGTATATTTGGAAAGAAGTGATTGTTGATAGTATGATGGTCTGAAGAAGTGGTGGCAACACAATGAAAGCGCTTACCAGTTGGAATAAAGTTTTATTGCTGTGATTTTATAGACTGGACTGTTATTTACATCTTCCTGAACATTTGGCTGTGCTGTTGGATTCTGTTTGCAGAAATACTGAATTTTTGTTTTACAACCGTATATTTATCCTAGCTGCAACCTGGTTTGTGTTTCTAATTTTATAATCTATGTTTAGTAATGTTATGGGTCTATATGATGTACAAAATCTTTCATCTTTGTTTGGTTTTATTATTGGGGATATTAATTAATATTTCTAAGATGGGAGTATGATTATGTCTTCTTTAACTGTAGTGTATACTTTTAAAAGTAAAGATTGTCTTGTCATTAATTTATGCATTTCTGGTAATGTATTATCTGGTCCAGGAGCTTTATTTGTTTTAAACTTGTTAATTTGTGATTTAAGTTCTGACATAGTAATGGGTTTGTTAATATTTACTATTTGTTCTTGGGTTAATCTAGTTTGTATATTTTTATTAAGATTTTTTTAATCTTGTCAACTGGAGAAATCAAGGAATTTGTAGAATTAAGTGTGTTATAATGAAATCTAAAGGCTTTTAATGTGTTATTTAAATCAATGACTTTATTTTTAGTATAGGAGTTAAACATTTATTTTATTTGCTTAGATTTAATGATTTTTTAGTTCTATTTGCTAATTGTTTTTGATTAGTAAGCTTCATAGAATATGAATTTAATTTTTTTTTCTAGGTTAATCATAGTTTTATGGTGAAGTATCTCGGAGTATTTATTATTAATTTGGACCAGCTCTGGTATTAAATCAGAATTTCCTTTTTGTATTTTGAGTTTTATTTTATCTACTTTATTTTGTAGGTCCATCATGTCTTTGATCCATGTTTTCCTTTTATTAATATACCATGATAGTACCCTACCATAGTATATGCTTTTAGGGAGTCCCAAATGTATATTTCCGATATATCTTTAGTTGTATTTATTTCAAGAAAAGTTTGCATTTCATTTAAATAGAAATCTTTAAAGTCTGTTAGTTTTGTTATATATGACGGTATTCTAGTAATGAGTATTGATTGAATAGGATCAAATTCCATTTCAAATAGTAATGTATTATGGTCTGATAAGAGGCAGGTTATAACTTTAAACCCTTCTAATTTTGTTATTACATCATTTGATATGTATACTCTATCTATTCTAGAGTTAGTTTTATGTCTATGTGAATAAAAGGTAAAAAATAATGAGTTAGGATCAGTAAATGTATTAATATATTTAATAATTGCAGATTCTATAAACTTTCTTAAAGCTCTTGATATGGAAAATGTTTTCCTTTTACATTTTGTGTCTGTATCTTGATCATTCATAATACAATTGAAATCTCCCACCATTATTACAATACCTTTCGTAAGGTGTACAATACCATATTCTTGACTAGCATTAGTAGTAAGATAATACTGTTTCATTTCTTTCTTTTTTTTTCTTTCTTTCTTATAGCTTTATCAATCATTAACATATATACACAGGACATACCTTTCAACTGTACAGATTTTCGCAGAATGTCCAGATTTTTGTTTCACATTTTTGGTCGGTTTCTCGTAAAATTGTGGTTTTCTTTCACATTTTTGGTAAATCTTTGAAGGCTGAAGTCAGAAAATAATCAAAGACATTTTAGTTTCAGATTTCGTACCCTTCAGAAAATTCATGTTAATGCATAACCTGTTCTGTCAATTTTCTAAGTTTGTAAAAACAATATTTAAAACTGTCCCTATTTTGAAACCTTTGTTCTCCCCATTATTTATGGCTTTGTCCACATTTTTTGCTCTAAGACGTTGAGAGGTGTGACACAGGCCTACTTCAGAAGACTTACAAATCAAAAGACTGAATTCCAAAAGACTGAAATTTCAAAATACTGAGCACATTTTTAATGCAGGGGGCAAGCCACCCTGCACCCCTCATGTGGGGGGCTGTGTCTCACACCCCCTGATAACTATATATATATATATATATATATATATATATATATATATATATATATATATATACTCCAAGATCGCACAACAGTGGAAAAGGGTCAAATTCCATCATTCAGTATTTTGAATGTTCAGTCTTTTGGGATTCAGTCTTTTGTTTTTTCAGTCTTCTGGAGTAGGCCTGTATACACACAGTGCAGTCCTCAAGGACAGTGCACATAGTTCTATGCTGGCGACTGCACCATAATCAAATTTGTACTCGCTCTTTCTTACCCTTTTTCATCCTTTAAACACAAGGTTCCAGTTCAGAACTGACATTTACAATCCATTATTATATCAACTTTTCATATTTAAAATGACCTATTCAGAGAACCATTGAATACTCACTTGATTAAATACTCTATATACACTTATAGCACTTTTTTAATTCCTTCCCCAGCCATATAATTATTTACTCTATTTATTTATTCATTTGACATTTGTTGACCTGGTTAGTCCATCTGAGCTTGTGCCCTTTTTCAATGGAGGCCCTAGAAGAAAAGCTCCACAGAACAGATTAAACAAGTAGAACACATATTCACAGTTCAACACTTGCAAGTAAAGAATTCACAGTAAAGGTTTTCTGAGTGAAGAATTAACAGTAGTACAGAAGAATAAAATAAATACAATAACAAGCATACCCCACATCCTGTTATTTTATAATGTTTAGTAGAGCCATACTCTCTTTCTGTATTATCTGTCCTATCTCTAGTGTCCATATAATTTCAATTGCCCCCCATCTTAGTCTTTCTTAACTTTCCAGCTGTTAACTACTTCATCCCTGTCCTTGATTATTCAGTTCTACCATTGTCAGCCATGTTTGTACCTTCATTATTGTTTTCCTGTTGATCTTCTTCCATGATCTGAGCTCTGTCTTTTCTCTTTCATAATTTTTGCATCTTGTCCCAGGCTGGCTTATGTTCCAATGTCCAACTACATCTAATTGTCATCTCTCAACTGTCAGAATGAGGGTAATAAAAGCTTCCATATGGCCCTGTAATTTTACATCTGCGTTCCAATTCAGTAGGGCACGTTCTTTTGCAAGTTCTGCCGTATTATGCATTAAGAGGCCCAAGGCCTTTCTTAGGTTTTCTTGATATGGTTGCAAATCCATGCAGTCCCAGAATGCATGATCCCATGTACTGACCTTTCCTAGATTGCATCTCCAACAAAAGTTGGTAACTCCCTGGTAAAGCCTTTGTATTCTCTGTGGAGTATATAAATATTTGTGTAGGCACGTCCATGCAAAAATTCAAAACTTTCTTACCTTATTTACCTCCCCCAGTGCCGAGATATTCTGCCACTGCTCTCCCATGTACTGCTTTCCAAAATTTCTGTTCCGTATCTTTCTAAACATATGTTTTTGATCATTTGTGACACCTAACAATCCTTGGTATGCTCTGGGAACTATTTTTCCATTGCTGGCCATGACTGTTCTAGCCTAACAAAATAACATACTATACTCTGGAATATTCTCAAGTAATTTGTTTTTGCTATTTAGGTTACAGGCATCTATTCATAGCTCCATAAATGCCATACAGTATCTACCTGATGGCTATCAGTGTTCTTGGACATTTTACCATGTCATAACTTCATTCCACAGAAATATTTGATACCAAAACTGTAGTGTCCTGTGCATTGCCTTCCACCTCCTTCATACCTGGGTTTCATTGCTGCCCTCTGTCTGTGAAGTGGTTGCACCTACTGGAGCAATGAGCTTTGTAAGCCTGCCACCTACATTCTTATTTCCCAATTACTAGATTTAGTCCATTATATAACACTCTAGAAATCTTTGTTTTCCTGGGTAAGTAATATCCAGAAAACTTCCATACTTTCCCTTGCTATGGCGGTTTCCTTTTTTCTTACCATCTATTTCCAGCTAGGCCTGTGCCCCTTGTTTATACCATCATATATATCCATTTCATTTGGGTGGATTGGAAGTATAGCTTCAGGCCCGGAACCCCCAACCCTCCCATTTCTTTAGTTTTTACAAATTTTTCTCAGTTTATTCTATTTTTTCTCCTATCCCTAGGGAATGACCTATTGAGTCTATCTTATATCTTATTATCAAGCTGTACTGGATTGGATTTCTAACATATACCTCCGAAGGGACAAAAACATTTTAATAACCTTTATCTTGCTGGACATGTCCATCTCCTGTAAATTCCATTTTCCAATAAACTCATAGATAATTTTCTCTGTGTCCTTCCACATATTTTTGCATCTCTTCCTACATCGGTTTCAATGCAAGCTCCCAGATATTTCATGCTTTCATGACCCCACAGAAATGGGAACTACTGTACTAATTGTTATGTAATGGTGTAGTTCACAGTAATTGCCTTTATTTTTGAAAGTTTAATTCTATAGTCCTGATATTTCCCTCAAATTCTGTAGGAATGTAAACATAACTGTGGCATCACTCACAGGACATGTCACATAGAGTTAAACATCAGCAGCAAACAATGATTTTTTTTCCTGCTTGCCATACTAACTATAACCTTTGTGTGACTTTCCTAATCCATGCTGCCAAGAGTTCTAAGTTCATAACAGATAGCAGCAGGAACAGTGGGAAACCATGTCTTTGTCTCCCTTTTTAAATCCTGAAACTCTCAGAAAGAGAGCCATTGAATTTTACCTTTGTATATGCTTTACAATAAATGTTACCTATCAATTTTATCCACAGCTTTCACATCCCAACCATCCTCAAGACGCTGTACAGATAACTCCAATTCACCCTATCAAAGGCCTTCTTGGCATCCAGTCTCACCATCAGTAACTGTTTTATTCATATGTTCAGCATGCTGTTGAATGAATGGTGCAGTAGATTACACACTCACCTTCATACAGAAGGCTATGGCTTGTATTCCCAGACAAGCTAGATGGATTGCTGACACTGCAGTATAAGGGCTGTGCTGCACGCCTGGGTGTGTTATTCTTCAGATGAGATGTTAAACCAAGGTCCCATTTGCTTGAGTTGATGGTATCTCATGTGAATGTCAAAGATCCCATGGCACCTTTTAAAATGAACAGGAGAATTTCCCTGATACCCTGGCCATGTTTCCCTGACTCATGTAAATACCACCTTGGGTCTTCCCTCAAAAGAGGCCACTAGCCTAGTGGGATTAACCCAGTCAACAAGGGATAGACAGACAGATGGAAATCTTGTAGCCATGATTCAATACCGAAATTAGTCTATATTCTCCCAGGTGCAATTGGTCTTTCCCTTCTTTGGGTATCACAACTCTATACTGACATACTTTGTAAAATATTATTAAATATTTTGTCCATATTTTGAGTAATGGCTGCCCCCCCTTTCCCTGTATATATGTCTGCTAGTATGCCATTTGATCTTGGAGACTCCTCCCCCCACCCTGTGAAGCCTTCACATTCTTCTCTTCATCAAAGTAATGACCTTAGTTAATTTTTCTCCTTCATTTATAAATTGGGATATCTGCATGTCACTTAAAAGCTTATTATCCCAGTGTTTCCATCCCATTGCTGTCCTGACTTTTTTATATAGAGTGTCCAAATACTTCTGAAACACTGATAGCACTTTCTCAGGTTCCATAATTAGTGTGTCTGTGGAGGGATCTCTTATTTTATTTATGTATATGTTTACTTTTTGTGCTGTCAGTCTTTGGAGTAGAAACTTGATCTGTTTAGGGCTGATATCAGAGTGAGTCTGTTTTAGTGCCTGTTACCTGCACCCATTTAAAAAAGTCAAATATTCCTGTAGCTCCTCCCATTCCTTTACCATCTTTATCTTCTTCTGTCAGTCCTTCTCCTTTGGCTTGCAATTTATTAATTGTTTGCAGTCCTTTTCTATCACATTTTTTGCCTTTTCTCCATTCTCTGCTCTCCTTTATTCTAACTTCTTCAGCGAGTTCTTCCTTATAGGTATCTCATTTCATCTCTAGGCCCTCTATTTCCTGTCCTTACTGGCTTAACCACCTCCTCATCACTTCCCTGACCAGTGGCTAAATTCTTGTTTAAACATAAAGTGAAAGTGCACCAGGAATCTCCATTTTTGCTCAACTTTTCCTACCTCTGAGGGAGATAAATCGACTATTATCACAGCATGGTCTGAGATTGCGTGCGGGTATGTATAGAAATACTTTAATAAGTCTCATTGTTCTAAGTATATTCAGAAGCCAGCTAATCTAGACCATGTCTTGTATCTGGCTGATAAGTATGTAAACCTTCCTTGCCACTTCCCTCCCAACCACCACATGCTTTTTTGCACATCCTTTAAACCAAACACCTTGCAGAACTTAATTAAATATCTGGCTTCTGTAGTTACGTATTCTCTTCTTGGTCTACCTGATACATCATCTTTATGGCATATCATATTACATCCCCCCAGTTAATAATATACCTTGCTGATACATGACTATTTATGTGAAAATATCCTTTAATTCCTTTACTTTTATCCCATGCCATCTCCCTTTTGTTAAAAGATATCTTCCTATTGGATTTAACTTTTCTTTGTCTAGTTGAATGTAACGCACACATTTCATTACTAAGAAGTCTGTTAGTAATAACCCCATCCTTATACGTCAGGGTTACATTCAAGTAATCTATCACTTTACCTAATCACTAGTGGTTTAAAGTGTGATCTATTCACAGTTGATCTAATGATATTTTCCAATATATTTTATCAATTATAGCACTGATAATAAGGAATGTTTATTATTTATGATCAATGACATTTTCTTGTAGATTTATAAGTAGTATTACACTTTGCTTAGTCATTTTGCATTGAATTGTGGTAGCTAATCATGTACTTCCAAGGTTTTTTTTTCTTTGTTCCACTGTGGTACAACCATGGAATTGTTATGTTTCATTTAGGGGTATGTGGGGAACAAAGGCATCCCCATGTGCTTTCCTCCTGCAAAAGCATTTTTGTTAATTTTTATGAGTTTGCTGTGTTAGATGAAGTGTGTTTAGATCAGTCATACATAGATCAGTTGTCTTTAGATATCTTAAGTTTAGATAAATTGACATTCACTTATACATCCATTTCCCATTTACAAACTATGGCTTGACCATATTAGTATTCTAGGACTGATTCTGTTCAACAAGGCTTGAAGGAGATAGATAAACATGCTGTCCCACTATACCTCAGATAGGTTATTTATCTCCTGTCACCTTTCACTTTTGAGCATTAATCTAAAATGTGCCAACATATTAAACATAAATGACTCCATAAAAACATACACAGTATCACTTAGGGTGCTCAGCCTTAGAGATTCAGTACAAGCAGACCAACCAGTCCCAAATAGTTCAAAGGCTAACTAGCTCAAAGTCATACTTTCTAAAGTATTAGTTTTGTCCAGCTCCATTCTAATTGTCCTGTTTTTTTCATACACATTTATTGAATTATCACTTGTAACATAAGTAAATGTTAGGTACTAAAGTAACATGCTTACCCTTGTAACATTGTTATAGTATCAACAAAGCTAACATATGTCCAGTTAATACAATCCAGATCATGTCCATTGCCATTCATGTCACTAAACCAAAGTAAGTAGCAGTGGTCCAACTATTACAGTTCTAGACATCAGTGGTGGCCTGCAAACCTGGCATACACCGTCAGTTCAACTTTCTTGTCCCTTCTCCTCCATTTTTGGATCTCCTTATATTGTTCCTATGGCTTCTTGGACTATTTGTGAGTACATTTTTATTTGTTTCTGTTTTTCTCGCATCTCCTGTTGAAAAACTGGAAAGGACTTCACAGATATCCTTTGCAAATCTGGTCCTCCCACTCCATCACTCCTAGATGTCTGGCTAGTTGTTGTCCTCTTTAGAGTGGCTCGCTGTTCTCCCAGCTCTTTCTGCAGGGCGTTATTTGCCTTGTTGGCATCCATGAAAGTCTTTGTGCCTGAGGTGACAAATACCTTTAAAATAGCAGGGTATAGTAACTTACGTATCATCTCCGTTTGTTAACATTTTCTAATTGCTGGCAAACATTAGTTCTTTTGGTTTTGTGTGACTGCCGTATAATCATTGCCAAGAAAAATTCAGGTTTGGTCCATTTTTGACCATTATCTCTTCTTCCAGAGCAAGGAAAGTACTTTATCTTTCATAGGTAGGTATAGGTACTAGGCTATTGGCCCGAGGGCCTAAGAAAGCCTAGCCAACAAAGTTCCCAAGAAATTATTGTTCTGTGCCCCTGTCGAGCAGAGCCAAAGAAGGGATCCCCAGGGTATATTTTCCATTTCGTATCCATCCACTCATCAAGATTTTTCTTGAACAGTGCTAATGAGGAACTTTGCTTGATATAGATGGGTAGCTTGTTCCAGAGTATGGAAAGTCTCTGGGACAGGAATCTATCCCTCCAGTATGTTCTGTTTATTGTGGTGACAAGGTTTAGGTCCCTACAGCATGTAGCTCAGGGGACTGGGATTTCTTTAGGTGTAGCATGTCCAACAGCTCTGAGTTTGACATGGCTTTATATGCTAGGCAGAGATCACCTCGGAGTAGGCGATATGCTATGGAGTAAAGCTGGATTTTTTTGAGATGGTCAGTGTAGGGCATCTCTTTGAGGCCAGTAATCCTCTTTGTGAGGTACTTCTGTGGCCTTTCCAGCTGCTGCAGATGTCTTGTGAGGTACATTCCAAAAGGGACATTGTACTCTATAATGGGTCTAATGAGTGTCGAGTAGAGGGGAACAATGACCTCTTTTTCCCTGGATGAGAACCCTTTTGTGATGAGGTGTGCCACGTAGAAGGATTTCCTGACTACTGTGGTGATGTTATTATCAAAGGAGAGACTACTGTCCACCTAGTTCCCAAGGTCTGTTATCACACATTCGGCATTAAGTAGACTGCCGCCTATGTGGTAGTTCATCGGCACAGAGTTTTTACCAAAGGGGGGTGACAATGCACTTTTTGGCATTGAGCTTGAGGCCATGGCTCTGACACCAGGCATCTATCTCAGTGAGGCCCTTTTTTAGGATGTCCACATCATTTGGGGACTCAACTATGGCTCCTAGTTTGCTGTCATCTGTGAACTTCATTAGCCAAAGGCCTTCTGTGTTAGCCTGTACTTCAGAGAAGTAGATACCAAACAGGAGAGGTCCCACGACTGAACACTGTGGTACTCCACTTGTCACTGCTTTGAGGTCAGATTTGGAGTCTGCAACTTTTACAGTGTGGGTTCTGTCAGTGAGCCAGTTGGCCAACCCATCTTGTGACATAGGGATTTATACCTACTTTAGTGAGTTTAGCTATAATTCCAGAATGGGGGATGGTGTAGAAAGCCTTGGCAAGGTCAAGATAGGCTGTGTGAACCACTTTACCCTCATCTACAGTTTTGGTGACTGCCTCAAAGAAGTCGATCAGGTTCAGGAGGCATGATCTGCCTTTCACAGACCCAAACTGGGTGGAGTCCAGAGTTTGGAGGTTACCAATGTCTTTGTTTCATTTCATATTTGTGGAAATTTACTAACTAGGGTCTAGGACCTCTAGCGCTCTTTCCAGTTTAATTTCTTCACCAGGCATTCCAGTCTATTTTGATATACAGTCTACCACACAGACATTGCAGTCTTCACCTTCTAGTTTCTGTGGAACGGCAATGGAGCAGAGGTTTTTGCTTTGTGCATGATCCTGCAATTCTACTAGTTTCATTTATATGTTCCCTTGCAGTACTTCGTGCCCCAAGATTGTATTTTTTATTTCTGCAGCATCTTTTGCAACCCACATACATCATTGGAGTGGTGGGATACTGCCTCCTTGATTTCAGACCTTTTTGTTGTTTTTTTGTATATGGTCATGCAGGAATTCACTTATTTTTAAAATGTATGTATACACTTTGTCACCTTTCAGCTTCCATAGCTGAATCATTTCCACTCTGTGTAGCTTCAAGGAAAGAATGTTTCTCAACAATTTCAGCTTTGTTGTCCATCTGCCCATGTTGGTTTATGCCTACTTCTATTTAAGCTTTCTCAAACACCTCATTACCTCTACTTTGGGCTGATTTTTGAGTTTTCTTGAATGCTGAACAGCTTAACTTTATCACAAAGGTTTGAAGAAGGTGCTGGTTAGCCTTTTTTAAGTTTTTATGTATCTCTTGTTGAGAGTTTGATAAAACACAGTCTATTTCATTTCGTAAATGAAAACAGAGTTTCAATAGCCTAATGTTGGGCAATTTATTCCTCAAAGATTGTGTCTGACAGATTTGAAGACCTCATGAGCTTTATCTCTGGAATTTTCTCTTTACACAGTGAAGGTGATCTCGGCAGTCTGCAGAGCTGGTACTGTGCCAGCAGTTCAGACTGATTATGGGCAGTGATTCAGTGTGATGAGTATGAATGAGGGGATGAGCTGTGCTTACATTAGCTATTTAGCTAACCTCATGCAGCCCACTGACGTTACAACATTGCAATCATACAGTGAGAGATCAATGCCAGCTATAATATGTAGGGTCTATTTTAGCAAGTCGGCAGGGCAGAACAGAGTATGCCCTTACATCGACACATATTAAATGAAATGCCACTATCCTGAACGGCCAGAACAGTGATTTTTTTCCCAGGGAAAAAAATCACTGGGCCAACAACAAAAAAAACAAACCAACAGACAAAATAAACTAGAGGGCTTCGACCCCCCACCCCACTTAAATATACCAACTCCGAGATCACACTACAGTGGAGGAAATGGCAAATTCCCGACATCGGCCCAGATATTTTTTTCCCTGGGAAAAAAATCACTGTTCTGGCCGTTCGAGACTTATGCATTTCATTTAATATGTGTCGACGTAAGGACATTCACTGTTCTGCCCTGTCAACATGCTAATGTAGACCCAATATGTATGACTCTGTTGTAGGCCATGTTAAAATTTAAACTGATGTATTTAGGAAACTTACATAATACTGTCCCCAAGATGTTTACTGGGTATAAGCATTTTCTCTTTTACTGCTTTTAAAATTTCCAGTAGAAATTTTCCTTTAATTTATAAACATATGTGTCTCATGAATGGTGAAAGGCAGCAGTCATCCCTCTGCACAAAGGGGGGCCATCTACAGACCCTGGGAAATACAGACTCATAAGTCTCACTAGTGTTGTATATAAAGCCATGGAAAGAATTATTATTGAGATGATCAGTAGAGACATAGTAAAACCTCCAGATACTGGACCCAACCTAGTTTGGTTTTGTTAAGGGCAGATCATGCCTACTCAACCTGGTGGACTTCTTTGAGAATGCCACCAAAGCAATGGATGAGGGCAAATTCGTTCATACTGCCTACCTTGACCTGGCCAAGGCATTTGACACAATACTCCACTCGGGCATTGTTGACAAACTCAAGAAGTTAGGTACAAACCCATATGTCACCCAGTGGATAGCCAACTGATTCACAAACAGGACCCAGGAAGTTAGACTTGGGGAGCCCACCTCTACAAAGAAGCTAGTCACAAGTGGAGTCCCTCAGGAATCAGTCCTTGGGCAACTCCTTTTTGGCATTTACTTCTGAGAAGGCAAGGGTAATTTCAGTGTTCTCTGGCAGATGATTGGAAATTAGGAACTGTCATTGAATCTCACACTGATGCAAATGTTCTCCAGAAGGGGCTGACACAGACAAACAACTAGTGTCAGAGCCATGGACTAAAACTAAATGACAAGAAAAGCATAGTAGTATCCTTTGGGAAGTCATCCATCCGTGGTGACAATCATATTGACAACACACCCCTTAGAACTGACCCAGTAGTCATTAGGGACGCACATAGATAGTAATCTAAGTATATAGTAAGTAATTTAAGTATAATACATTGATACCAAAACGTTTGAATAATGAATTGAATTGGAAGTGTTTGTTTTAATAGTTGATTGTTTAATTAATGAGATGCAATTAGAGATGTGTGTTATATAAGGAGTGTTTTTTGTAACTTTTTTATTCCATGAAGGTGGTTACACCGAGGCGCTAGAATAAATTATTTTTTACTACATACTTTCTTTTTTGCATTATAACATTTGGAATCCTGTTGTAGTTTTGGAGTTTGTGGAGTTGGAAGTGTTGGAGGTGTTGTTGCAGTTTATTCAGGATGTCCTCAGATGCAGATGTGGATGTCCCACGACCATTCCGTGAAGATGTTTTATCTACCTTGGTTGCAACTGGAGGCTTGGGCTCCCAAATGGGCTCGCAATGGAGCATTATTTGAATAGTTCCACACATAGTACTGGGCAAGTCTTGGAAGGCCGCCAGGGAAGTCAAGGTAATGGCCTACTTTTTGAAATGGTGGTCAGTGAAAGAGCTAAAAGAGTGACTGATCCTTTTAATTCAGTAGGGCATATGTTGAATGCAATGCCCTCTGATAAAAGGGAAATTTGGAAAACGTTTGAGAAATTCCTTGAAAAAGAGACAAAAATGTACTTAAATATATTGGGCTTACAACATTAAATAGATTTGGACATTACCCCTAGGGGCTTTCTCTTTGTTAAATATCCTAGTACACCATTTAATTTAGACTGCCCAGTAGAACAACAGTTTCAAGAATGGTGGTGTAAAGCCTCCCATAAGTGTGCAGTTGAATGGTTGGACATACTATTGGAGAGGGGCCAAGTAAAACACAGGAATTTGAAACAAGAACTGACTTTACTATCTCAAACTTTAAGTTGTTCACTGGGGGCACAAAGTAGTACTAATTTGGTGAAAAAGATTACTCAAAAGCTGTTTTCATTAGAGGCTGATATAATCGAGTGTAAGAAGACAAAATTAATCAGGGACATCAATGACTATGAAGCTGGGTGCGCTTTTACATTCCAGAGCAATAGGAAGCCAAGAAAGCAACAACATCAGTGTGTAAGGTTTGAAAAAATGGCTTCAACTTCATTCATGTCCTCTGAGAGTACCAGCCACTACAGTACTGACGACAATGACGATTTTCCAAACCTACCTTATCCCCAGAGGCCAGATGAGTATTGGTGGACTTTTCTTGGCCAGGGTGAACAGCACCAGCAATGACAGGGTCAGAAACGGAATTCAAGTGGAGGTTTTAATGAGTACAGTGCAGATGGGGGACAAAGAATGGACTTTAAGCAGGGACAAGGTGCAGGACAATATCAGAATAAAAGATTCAGATGTTAAGGTATGTTCTGAATCAAACATAGTATTAAATCTCTCTCAATGTGAATTGTTAGATGAACAAATAACCATGTTAAACCTTGGTTTAAAGTTCGTACCTACAGTAATACCAAGAAGTCATGTTTTAAAACAGGAAATGTTTAGATTCATACATAAATTACATGTGAGGTATAATTTTTCCATGTGTTTGGATAAATTTGTTGCAGGTGTTAAAGATGCATTGTTTAATAGTGATTCTGACACAAGTTTTTATTTATGTTGTGAGGATGGCAATGATTTTTCTCATAATAGTAGTAGTGATGGAGAAAGTTTAAATGCCTATTGTAAAATAGATGTATCTGATATTCCATCACTAAATAAATTTATTCCCCCTTTTGACAATATGCATATATCTCACTTTAGCTCTATGATTAATTTTGATGTGATAATATTTGTAAAGAAGTAATAGGAAGTAGTATAAATTATAACTTGACTTTAAAAGAATGGCAGGCATTAAAGGCACTGTGTAGTAGGAATGATTTAGTAATAAAACCCTTAGACAAGGGCAATAAAATAGTGGTGCCTCAACGGATCCTGGAAACTATTGACCCATAAGCCTGACTAGCTTGGTCTGCAAAGCTATGGAAAGGATCATCATGGACCTCATAAATAAAGATATTGGGGACCTACAGACACTGGATCCTACCCAGTTTGGCTTTGTTAAGGGCAGATCCTGCCTCTTAAACCTGGTTGATTTCTTTGAAACAGTCACCAAGGCCATTTACGAGGGGAAGGTGGTCCACACAGCCTACCTGGACCTCGCAAAAGCCTTCGATACAATACCCCACTCGGGCATTATAGATAAGCTCACCAGCTTAAATATAAACCCCTATGTCACTAGATGGATTACAAACTGGCTCAAGGACAGAACCCACATGGTTAGAATTGCTGGAGCCATGTCAGACTCCAAACCAGTTAAAAGTGGTGTCCCACAAGGCTCAGTCCTGGGACCTCTCTTGTTCGGTATATATTTCTCGGAGGTACAGGCCAACATGGAAGGACTATGGCTGACCAAGTTCGCAGATGACTGCAAACTGGGCGCCATAATCGACTCTCCAGCCGACACAAGCATCCTCCAAAAGGGCCTCATAGAAACAGACAACTGGTGCCAGAGCCATGGCCTCAAGCTAAATGCCAAAAAGTGTATAGTCATCCCCTTTGGCAAAAACAAAGTGCCCACAAATTACCACATAGGTGGTAATCCATTAAGTACAGAAGAAGTAATTAGGGACCTGGGGACCCAAGTTGATAGCAATCTCTCATTTGACAACCATGCGGCCAAAGTGGTTAGAAAAACATTTTATATAGCCCACCTAATCATGAGGGGATTCACATCTAGATCAGGGGAGGTCATCGTGCCTCTTTACTCATCCCTCATCAGGCCCATAATTGAGTACAATGCCCCTTTTGGGATGTACCTTACCAGACACCTGCAGCAACTGGAAAGACCCCAAAAGTACCTCACCAAGAGGATCAAAGTGCTCAAACAGATGCCATATGCTGCCCGGTTAAAGAAACTCCAGCTCTACTCAGTGGCATACCGCCTGTTCAGAGGCGATCTGTGCCTGACGTATAAAGCCATGTCCAACCCGGAATTAATGGACATGCTGCACCTCAGAAAATCCCAATCCCATCGAGCTACGTGCTCGAGAGACTTGAACCTCAGCACTGAAATAAATAGGACATGCTGGAGGGACAGATTCATAACCCAGAGGCTCCCTTCACTCTGGAATAAAATCCCAGTCCAGGTTAGGCAGAGTCCCTCATTGACTCTCTTCAAGAGGAATCTTGATGAGTGGATGGGAGATCGTAGGTTTACCCCGAGTATCACTTCTGTGTCACTGTTAGACAGAGGCACAGTATACTAACCTCGAAAAAGGGAATAGCAAAATAAATTTAAAATGGGTGGTGAAAGCCAAACACATTCTGGCTAGGCTTATAAATGCCCTAGGGCAGATAGCCTAGTATGAACCTATGAACCTATGAATGCTTTGCAATATTACGGTATGTGCATGGAACACCTGGAAAATACTGAAGTTTATGTAAAATGTGAAAGAAAGGAATATGAACAAGCAATACTTAAATATGAAAAATGTTGGATAGAAGTGTTAGACTTGGTTATTTTACGGAGAAGGATGTAGAGGAAAAACTGTTTAATAGGAATAGTGAGAGGGCTGTGTTATTTTGTTTGCCGGTATAAAATCCCAGTCCATGTTAGGCAGAGCCCCTCACTGTCTCTCTTCAAGAGAAATCTTGACGAGTGGATGGGAGATCGTAGGTTTACCCCGGGGGTCACTTCTGTGTCACTGTTAGACAGAGGTACAGTAAACTAAACCTTAAAATGGGCACAGTATACTCATTCCAAGGGGTGGCGAAAGCCAAACACACACACTGGCTAGGCTTATAAATGCCTTAGGGCAGATAGCCTAGTATGAAGCTATGAACCTATGGAAGTTCATAAAAGGTTAGAGAATCCCCCTGGTAGACCTATAATTTCTGCATGTAAATATTTCTTACATAATATTAGCCTTGTATTACATTAAATTTTGATGCCTTATGCACAAAAATCGGCAGCCTATGTACAAGACAGTTTTGATTTTTTGGCTAAAATCTCTCCTATTATGTGGAATGAAAACAAATATTGGCTGGTATTAGATGTTAAAAGCTTATACACCAGTATCAATCATGAGGATGATATCAAGGCCATTAAATATTTTATGGGGGATAGCCCCTTTACATATTTTGTTTCTGATTTGGTGGATTTTTGTTTAAAAAACAACTATTTTTATTTTGATAATGTTTTATATAGACAGAAACAGGATACAGCGATGGGGGCAGCTTTTGCCCCCATGTACGCAAATCTTTTTATGGCTTTTTTTTTGAGATTTATTTTTTGTTTAAGTTAGATTTTATGAAGAAATATGTGAAATTTTATTTTCATTATACTGATGATTTGGTTTTTGTGTGTGAGAATGGTTGGGAAGAAATAGAGGATTTTGTGAAGGATTTACATGAAAATCCATTTGGTTTGGCCTTTGGATTACAAAAGGGCAACAAAGTGGCATATTTAGATCTCGTACTAGAAGGGAGTTGTTCTTGTTCTTCTTTCGGCTTTTCCCAGTTAGGGGCCGCCACAGCGGAACTACGGTCTGCTAATGATTGGCAGTAGATTTTTACAGTGCCGATCTGCCAGCCTGATGCCCAACCTTCAACGAAGGCACGCCCATTCACGCATGTCTTTTGAACGCCACTCGACCACGGGGAGGACATGCAGACTCCACACAGAAGGTGCTCCAGCCGAGAATCGAATGGGAGAACCTCTTGCTGTGAGGTGACAACGCTTCCGCTGCACCACCATGGTGGGAATATTGTTACAAATATCCATAGAAAGTTTGTAGATGGAAGTCAATACCTCTGGGCTACAAGTTGCCATACACCTCATGTTTTAAGAGCTTTGCCTTATGGTGAGATGTTACGTATTTCAAGACTGTGTAATGATAAATCTGCTCTGACCCAAGAGATGAATGAGACCGTTAAGATGTTTATAGCAAGGGGGTATAATATTAATGATATACAGGAAGCCCTAAATAGGGTTATGAAAGAAATAGAAGGGTTAAGTTCTAGTAGGGGGAGTACAAGACAAACTTTTTTGACCAGGACTAATAAAGGAAGGAACAAAACAGTATATTCCATATACTTTGTACCAGGTTATAATATTAGAAATGAGGAAATTAAAGAAGTAATAGAACACTATTGGAAATATTTATTGTAGGATAAATTCCTAGCTAGTATTTTTCCATATAAGCCTTCTTTTTCTTACACTAGGGGGAAAAATCTTAGAGATATGGTGGTTCATGGCATGTTTATCATGGGAAACCATGTCTCTATTGGACGCAGGTAACCTGTTAATGGTTCATCTCCCAAATCCCTGCTTACACTTATCAAGGGTATCAGAACTTGGTTTAAAAAGGCCATTGTGGTCATTAGCTTAGTAAAGGTTAGTATGAGACCTCTGTTACGCCAGCACTGGTACATACCATTCTGTATTTCTCACTGCTTTGGAGCCTTTGAAACCAAGTTACATACTGGTTAATAATGACCTGTAAAATCTTTATTTGATAGTGTTATAAAAGGCTTTAAGTTGATTTCTGAGATGTAAAACAGGGTTTGCCATATTTTTTGAGAAAGTTAAGAGTATAATGACTTCCTCAGAGAAGTGTGTAGAAAATATGCCTGAGGTACTCAAACTGGCTCTAAGTATTTTATTGAATTTTTGTTTTGTTCTTTTTTTTTTTTTATTCTCATACAATATGCACAGTTGCGAGGTCTGTGAAAACTTCAGTAAGACTACTCAGATTAGGGTGTTTGGATCTCAGAGAGTATGTACAATTGTGAGGAGACTGATGACAGCTAAGATTAGGATGCTATAAACTTCACTGGACTCTTACATCTCTACAGTAATTTAGAATGGTAGTGAAACATCTGTCTTTATCATTGATCCTGAAAGAATAAAATGTAAGCAAACACACAGTGATCAGTACTGATCTTTGAAGAGATAATTCTAAAGAAGACAGATGAAATGCATCCTCCTTTTAGTGTTCAGGCAGGGATTACTAGTGAGAGGCAATCTACAAATATGGAAAAATCTCAAATGACTATTTTGGCAAAATTACCTTCCTTGACAACCCTTCACTGGTCCATATGCTATTGTAGAGACCAGTACCAGCCTGGATATCAGAATTAGACTACCAGGTTTTCATGTAGGGGTATGTCTAAATTATGCAGGAGGTATTTCATTCCATATGGTAGGCTCCCACTAAAGATGGTAGTCCTTCATATTCCAGATCATTAAAGGTCCCCAGATTTGTGTCCTGCCCCCCAAAAAAAATTCCAATAAATGTAGACTTTCATCTAGATCATATAAGATAAGGAAAAGTTTATACAAACTGGTATTTCCTGTCTTCTGAACAGAAAATCATTTATACGAGCAAAATAGATTTGTCAATATAACAAGATACAGGTCATGTTGATAAGCTGGTGCAAGTCAGTCAACAAATGTTTATGACAATGTAATATCAAATCTTGCTCAATCCTTTCTCAAGTCAAACAGTTTCAAACAAACATTGTGCTTGTAATTATCTCACTTTGTACTGAATGCACAACATTGGACAAATCTGGACTGGAGAGTTTGTTTTTTCCTCCTTTCTGTCAGAAATGACACAGATCTCACTGTCATGACCTAATGACACGGCTTTGTTTTGGTACAAACATAAGACAACTTTGTATTGAAATGTTGGCACTTGTAACAGTGAGTACTGACACACCAAAAAAAAAATGCAGGAGAGGAGTGAATATCAAACATCTCTCTTTGCCATTTAACCTTTTTTTTTTTTTGTATGGGGCAAACCTCACACATCCACCCCCCCCCCCCCCACATACTACCACAAACACACACACACACACACACACACACACTGCAAGAAAAACCCAGCCAAGCTAGAGTTTTCACTGTGTGATACCTTAAACCTCCTATAATGGAGGCCCATGGGCTATATCGAAATGACCCCTTAAGGATATCAAGTGTTTCAGCTACACAGTTTCTGAATGCCCATGAAGTTTTATGTTTTAAGTCTTTATGGCTATATTCAGTGCAATAAAGCAAACTTTACTAGCTGTGAACATGCATGCTTCAGCCTTTTATTGACTTCATCAGCACAGCATAAGTGGACAGTTTGAGTATACTTCAGAAGCACTGGGTCTTTAAACCCAGCTGATGCCCATAAGCATTAAGGTGCCTGCTTGGCTGGGGTTTTCTTGCAGTTTTTATTAAATGTTTTTTTATGTGACTTTTTTATTCTTTGGTTTGTATGCATATATATATATATATATATATATATATATATATATATATATATATATATATATATATATATATATATATATATATATATATATATATATATATATATATATATGTCTGTGTGTGTATGTTTACTATATATATATATATATATGTCTGTGTGTGTGTCTTTATCTATATATATATATATATATATATATATATATATATATATATATATATATGTGTGTGTGTGTGTGTGTGTATATGATAGATATAAATAGATACAGATATACCAACTTTGGAGGAAAGGGAATATTTCAAGAAATGGCCATCTCAGATTTAATATATGAAAGTCTGTTTTTTCTGACAGTCAGTCTCCACATTATAGGGATCACAAAGCAGGTAATTGCATTTCAAACAGTTACTACTAAGGATGACTACAAACCAGTTAGCAATGCAATCATCCACAGTAGTTACTTTGATTTGCATCTTGTGCATATTTATATATGCATTTGATTCTGTGGGTGTTTCCATAAGGTTATCTCCTACACTGACAACAAACCATCGTCATGTGTCATTAGTATCTAGCCCTGTCTAGATGATGCTAACATAGAACTGACTGATGACATCTATCCTTAAACACTACTTAAGTAACTAAAAAGAAAATGTTTTAAATTAAGTGGAAAAGAAAGGCAATGCAAATTCTGTTGTGAAGCAGATGGTTCATGTTCTTACATAACGATGCTCAAGAATTTATGTAAGCCACTGATGGCTTTTCTGTCTTAAGGCAGTCAGCTCTGCAACAACAGAGGAAAATAACAGTATGAAACCCCTCAGCAAAAAAAGGAAAGCATTAGTGAGTTCCACTTGCACTTTTCCTGTCTTAAATTGCCTTTCCAACAAGTAGATGGAATGTTTGTACACATCTGAGTTACTCGCAATGGATTACTATAGACAAGTGGACTTTGAAGGTGTTTCAAGTCGTTATATAGTACAATTTCTTTAAATATATTTCTCCACAAGGTAGTTCATCAGCTAATACATAAGCAGTCATATGCTGGTTTAAAACAAACTACCACAGATAACGGCATTCCAGTGGGTGCCATAACAGCAAGGAGAACAATTTTTTTTCTTATGGGTTTATAGGTGGTTATTGCATTATTGACCTGAAAGTCTTTATAAGCCTAGCCATGTGTACCCAATATAATACTAGAGAAACCCAATATAAAGGATCTTGCCTAAACTCCAGATCTTAATTAGCAACGACTGCCCATATCTAGGAGGGTCATATGTGAAATTCCCATCAGGAACTTACGGTTTCCCATGCAGTCATCCAGGCTACACTTAAGCAGGGGCATAGAGGGGCTTTGCTTGATGTGAACTGGTAGCATATTCCAGAAGAGTGGCAGCCTCTGAAAGACATATCTGTTGGTCCAGCAAGCCCTATTTATGTCGCAGGCCAGGTTAGGGTCCCTGGAGTGGGTGACCCTTTTCCCATTCAACTTGCAGATGTGCAGCATTTCCATTAGGTTTGGATCTGAGTTTGTTCTGTAGGCCAGTCATAAATCTCCTCTGAGTAGTCTGCACACTACTGAGTACAGTGACAATGACTTCAGTCTGTCAGTGTATGACATGTGCTGGAGACCCTGAATTTTCTTGGTTAGAAATCTCTGAGGTCTCTCAAGTTGTTGCAGGTGCTGGGTAAGGTACATACCAAAGGGAGAATTGTACTCAGTTATTGGGTCAAGTACAGAGCTGTTATGACTTATTTTGCTCTTGAGGCAATGCCTTTGCTAATGAGGTGTGGAACGCAGAATGCCTCCCTTACCACAGTAGACACATATCGGTCAAAGTTTAAGCTACAGTCAACTTGTGTTCCCAAGTCTCTCACTACCGAGTTGTTATTTAAGGTATTATTATTTAGATGATAGTCTGCAGGGATATTGTTTTAACAAAAGGGGATGATAATGCATTTCTTTGCATTGAGTTTGAGTCCATGGCTTTGGCACCAATCATTGGTTTGTGTAAGCCCCTCTTGAAGTATATTGACATTATTTGGGGATTCATTGATTGCGCCTAATTTGCAGTCATCAGCAAACTTAATCAGTCACAGCCCCTCTATTTTGGCATGAACCTCTGAGAAGTATATTCAAAACAGTAGGGGGCCCAGCACTGACCTCTCTAGAACCCCACTGGTGACAGGTCTGCTGGTTGAAGTAAAGTCCCCAACTTTGACTGTGTACGATCTGTTAGTGAGCCATTTATCAACCCACCTGATGACATAAGGTGTGATATTCAACTGGGAGAGTTTATCAATGGTGCCCAAATGTGGGATTGTTTTGAAAACCTTGGCTAAGTCAAGGTAGGCTGTATGCACAGATTTGCCTTTGTATATGGCTCTGGTGACATTTTCAAAGAAATCCACCAGGTTTAACAGGCCTGCCTTTGACAAAACTAAACTGTGTTGGATCAAGGGTTTGGAGATCACCTATATCCTTATTTATAAGGTCCGTGATGATTCGTTCCATGGCCTTACAGAGAAGTCCGGTTAAGCTTAAGGGTCTGTAGTTCCCAGGGTCTGTTGCTGTATCCCCTTTATGAAGGAGGAGGATGGTTTGTCTTTTCTGTTCAACAGGGACAAAACCAATACTTAGGCTGTGGTTGAAGACAGTACCTAATGGACTCACACTCTCATGTTTTAGACCATTTAAAACACAACCTGGGATGCCATCTAGTCCCATAGAGGTTGTGTTTTTGGCCTTGGAGAGAGCATTAATGACTTTCTCTTTGGAGATGCAAAGTGGTGGAGATGTAGAGATAATGCTTTGTGGAATGTTTGAAGGGGACAGGGGTTTGAAACCTTTGTCAAACCTATCAGCTAATAGGCTAGCTATTTTCGCAGGATTAGTGTGTGTGATGCCATCCACAGCTACTTTAGCACACATCCAGGCCCTATCTTTTAGGTTATGGATATAGCTGAAGAACGCTTTATGGTAATCCTTAGCTATGGTTGCTAATTTTTTTTCAAAGTTACTCTTAGAGGATTTTACAAGCTGTCTTATTTGTTTGTTCAAGCAGAGGAGGGTGTTTTTCCAGTGCTGAGACCTTTCTTTTTTTTTATTCATAGACAAGCAACTTCTTCCTCTTGTTGTAGAACTGTTAGATGTCCACCAGGGAGGTTTGTTTTTTTTCTTGAGGATGTTGTTTTGATCCTATCAGGTACAGCTGTGTCAATACATTTGTATAAGTGTTTGTGCAGGGCATTTGTGTATACCTTAGTATAGTTGCCAATGCCATCTGTGGGAATAGGAGGTTGGAAACTATTTGTGCCATCCATACCTCTCAACCTGGAAACATCAACAATCTGGGCAAAGGCCCATGAAAAGTAGGTACAACTGGCCCAAAATTGGTATGCTGATTAACATAAACTTTGTATACATAACTATTCAACCCTGCCCACTCCAATGGAATTGTGGGATGCTGACATTCAAATGCAAATTGAACAGAAAAAATATTAAACACAAAATATAACCAGAACAATAGTGATTTATTTATATTAGCATTTGAAATTGTATCAAACGTTGAACGTGTGTAAAAAAACTAAAATACATACAATTTTATTTTATAAAAATAAATTGCTACACAGACACATATTAAATGACACAAAATATAACCAGAACCCCAAATCCCCCACTACTACAACCCGTAAATGCTCCTAAAGCCACAACCATATTCTTCTTGATGGCAGGACTGCAGAAACAATAAAATATCTCATTATTTATTTAAATGTATCTGCTATAAGCACAAACATTAAAAGAAAAACATCAACTTATTCAACATGTAACATGACACATTTGTCCTCTTAATTGGCATGTGACACAAACAAACTTTGTTCTGTGTTATAGAAGGTTAGCTACCTAGCTCATGGTTATTCAGATTCATTTACATGACAAGTTACTGGGACATCACAACCAAAATGTTGCCACAGCAGTCTTAACATCAGCTTACACCCTACTCAATGGGTTGGCATGAAGGGGAAATCACTATTTTGAGGAAGTTCACTTGCTACAAACTGTCATTCATTGCACAGTGCAAAGTTTAATAACTCACAAAAGGTAAAGACAGTCCTAAGAAACTTGTAACACATACTTATCCACCTCTTAGAGCACAAAATCTAGACAAAGCCAGAAATAATGGGGGGACAAAGGCCCAAAAATAGCGGCATTTTTTAAATATTGCTTTTATAAACTTAGAAAATTGATAGACTTAACAAGTTTTCCAGTAGCATGAATTTTCTGAAGGACATGGTCTGAAATTCAAAGGTCTGTCATTATTTTTTTACTTCTATCCTCAATGATTTGCCAGAAAACCAAAAAAATATGAAGAACTGACCGAAAATATGAGTAAAAAAAATCTGGACAGTTGAGAGGTATGGCCATAAAATCATCATAAAAAGTTCACAAAAAAGTATTAGATACATCAATGTGTGCATGAAACAGGGACACATTCCCACACAGGAAAAAGCAGCATCTTATCCTGTGCCACCAAAGCAGTACTGTGTAGTTACTTCACTATTGGCATTAGAAAAGGCTCTAAAGGCTGAAATCAACCAACCTCTGAAGTTAAAAAAAAACACATTTACATGGGAGGAAAACTCATGTTTGTGAATAAAATGTAAGGGTTTGCTTCAGGCATGAATATAAGGCTTAGAGACAGCAGCGTAGCTCTGCTGAAAGAAGAAACCCAGATTCTTCAACAGTATTCTCTGACCCTGTATATAGTAAAAGACTGAATAATCACTATTATACCATGACCCCCCCAAAACGTGCACGCTGATTGGCCAGCGTGCACATTGTAAATCGAGTTAACTAATGGAAAAAGGTACGGTCGCCCGGACTTTTTTCCATTAGTATAACTCTACTTTTAAAACACTGTCTCGCTATGTTAAATGGGTTTAACATAGCGAGACAGCTTTAAAATAAGCAACGGAGATCTCCGTTGCTTATTTTAAAGCTGTCTTGCTATGCTAAACCCATTTAACATAGCGAGACAGGTTTTAAAAAAAAAGCAACAGAGAAAGCAAGATCTCCGTTGCTTTTTTTACTGTTTCGCTATGTTAAATGGGTTTAACATAGCGAGACAGTTTAAAAATAAGCAACGGACATCTCCGTTGCTTATTTTAAAACTGTCTCGCTATGTTAAACCCATTTAACATAGCGAAAACAGTAAAAATAAAAGCAACGGAGATCTTGCTTTCTCCGTTGCTTTTGCCCACAGCTCTGATGTACTGCACAGGCGCGCAGTACATCAGAACTGCTGCGGATGCCAGACATCTGCGGAAGGGCAGTAAACAGGCATTATACTATGCCATTATTTAAGAAAAGTAATAGTTTCTTTTCTTAAATAATGTCATGGTATAATAGCAATAACCCACTTCTGGGTGTGGGTAATGCTGTATTTACCCACGGTTTGCTTTGTTTGGTCCCTCGGGCTTCGCCCTCGCGACCAAACCACGCCAACCATGGGTAAATCCAGCATTACCAACACCCAGGCATGGGTTATTGCTATAATAACACCCAGGGACCCTGCACTTCCTTACCCAATATATTTTGGTTACAACTTACAAGTAACAGTCTTTATTTAGTGTGCTGTATCCATGGTTCAACTTCTCTCACTCATTAAACTATGCCTGGAATTGGAAAAGCAGATGTTTAGCAAAATAACATGGTCCTCTGTGCATTTCAGATTGCCCGGAGTGTCTTTATTTCTGCAAAGCACACTGACACTGTCTGTGTCTGCATGAAGTGCGTGCGTAAATTTAAATGTAATAAAAAGATCAGTCCAACAGATATATATTAAGCTATTAGCTAATATATTAATCAGAATTCACAAACACACCCTGGAGACAGACAGTAGTAATAACAAGTTCAACTGTGCAGTAGTAGACTCACTCAGACTGTACTAGTAGAAGTCAGGACTCTTAAATTTCTTTGCAGATAGCGCATTACATATATAGTTACTGCTCGTACATCTGCCACCTGTCCTCCTGCTCTGGCTGCTGCAAAGTGCAAACAAGAACAACTGATTGCTAAAATCTTTAGTTTGCAATTGCAACTTTGCATTTACTTTAGACCAACACTAGTAATAATTAATATTGGCATTCAGCTCTGCACTGGCAGACACAGTTTCTATATTAGACAATTGCTGCAATTATAATTAAGGCATTTTTTTTTCTTTTTTACTGACTTGGAGCTGTCTGGCTGGGACTGGTTGGGTGTGGAACATGGGTGGCACTGCGTGGACCGGACAGACTCTGCACACACACTGCAGAACTTGAAGTTGAAGTATGTTGGCAGAACTTAAGTAAAATTAAATTGAAAACACTGTCACTGACTCTCTGAACAGCTCTGCAGCTCCGCTCACTGATGTACTACGCTGCTGCTGAGTGCTGCTAATACTATTCTAGTCTGCCTCACAAAACTGACGTTATCATGCATGCTCCTGCATGTTGATGATGTTGTGGGATATGCTGGTGATGCATGATGATGTCAGCTGCAACTGGTACTTGGAAATAAAAAAAAAAAAAAAAAAAAAAAAAAAAAAGATGATAAAGAAATCTGGAATTGAAGTGGCCACTTGAGAATTCATGGCACCCCATTATTTTTCCTCAAAACATGTAAATACTAAAGAATTCTGTATGGTTGAGCGGTATGATGCCATCCATTAGGAGGGTGTAATTAGCTTTGGTGAAAATTTTAGCCTGATTTCCTCTAAGAGGGGTTCAAGTGTTGTGGCTACTTCAAATATGACTAATTTTATGATCAGATTTAACCAGTGAGCGTCCTATACTTGTGGTGGTGCAACTGTCACCCATATTGTTGAGGACCCTCTCAAGAATATTTGAGCCCCTTGTGGGGTCACATACTATTTGTTCCAGGGCATTAGTGTTAACAAAGTCCAGGAACCTTTGTGTGAGCATGTTGGTACTTGTATAAGTTTCCCAATCAATGGCGGGATAGTTAAAATCACCCATGACTAGAGTAATTGGATTGACTCAAGTAGATTCAAATGAGCATCATGGGTATCTTGGTTCATTGAAGGGGGCCAGTAGGTAATGACGACTTGAAGTGGGGGCCTTACCTACAGTTAGTTGAAATTGGAGTAACTCAGTGGAGTTTTCCTGCCTAACCAGTCTAGATGTGTATTTATCTTTGAAGATAGATACTCCTCCTCCTTTGGCTCTCACATGTTCATTTTGCTATCTGAAAGTGTGGAAGACATTGTAGCATAGCTTGCAACTGTCCAGATTTTTGCAGAATGTCCAGATTTTTTTTCTCATATTTTTGATCCTTTTCTCATAAAATTGTAGCTTTCTGACAAATCACTGATATCACTGAGGACTGAAGTCAGAAAACAATGACAGACATTTGATTTTCAGACTTTATATCCTTCAGAAAATTCATGCTAATACAAAACCTATTATTCTATCAAATTTCTAAGTTTGTAAGAGCAATATTTAAAAAGTGTCTCTATTTTTGGGCCTTTGCCCCCCCATTATTGTGTCTTTGTCCATATTTCTTGCTTTAAGAGGTTGAGATGTTTGCATTGTAGCCTTGTAAGGCTGAGGTACTCTCTGCAGCCCTGAAACAGTTTCTGTGACTGCACAGATGTCAGCTTCCTCCAGGGAGAGGAGTGCTTCCAGAGAGTGCAGTTTCTTATTTAAACTCCTAGCATTTAGCAGCATAACCTTTAATTTATTTGTAAGTTATATTTTCATGTCAAATTTTGTTCTTGAGACCTTGCCTAAAAAAGGCACTATGGGGAGGCAAGTACTGTAACCAGTAACAGAAAGCCTAGAGGTGACAGGTGAAGACCATCTCTGGCAATGTAGAGTGGTCTGTCAACCATGTCATCCCAGGCTGACAGAAACTGGCTCCCCTTAGATTGACACCAGAAACTCAGCAAATTGTTGAAGTCAGTCATTTTTTGTTTATATTGTGGCATCATCCTAGGTGAGGGTAGAATGCTACTCAAGGTTAGGGACATACCTGTCTGGGGCACATATTCATAGAGCTCAATCATGTCTCTTCATATAGTTCAGTGGGGAATGTCTCAAGTCATTCACACCAACATAAACTATGATGGAGTCATGAAGGTACTTGTTGTTGAGAGACTTGAGTACATGTGTGATCTGATGGATCCTGGCACTTGATAGACAGGTGACCGTAACCTTGTTCTTGTCCAGCCTGGTGAGTGGGACATCTGTGCGTCTCACAATGGAGTCACCTATGACTAAAAAATTTGATTTAGATGTACTTTGACTTAGGGGCTTATTTGGTGAGACACTGGTGCTTGTGTTTTTATATGTACTGAGTGATGTAGGTGCTGTATTAAGTGTAGCATGTTTGTATTGGAAGGTCTCTGGTGTTTAGGTAGGTTTCTGGTGAATGCCTCCATGTATGATGGTTTATGTGCTCAGTGCATTGTTTGCATAGAAGGTGTAGTATGTGAGCTGACAACCTGTTCAGTGTTACTGTTCTCTGCGGGAGAGAGCAAGGATTCCAGATTCTTAGTGTAGATGCATCTCTCACAAATTGTACTTGGATGATTTACGAGTAGAGGTTTGTCAGTGTACATGAGACAGTTGCTACACTGCCTTGGGATACTCATTTCAATCAGGCTGGTAGGAGAAATGGAGGGGAACTGACCATCCATAATGCTAGGTTCAATCCTGTTTTCACAGTGGGGAAAGAAAATGGAGGGGTGCGATATAGCTGGGTGCTCTAAACAGGGTTTGTACTAATGGGGTGTTCTATAAAGGGTCTACTAGTGGGGATTCTCTAAATGGTATGAGACTATTGTAGATTTGGTGGTCTTGGGACTGCTTAAGTTGCTAAAGCGTAGCTGAAGTTGTCTCTGAGCAGCTAAGCACAATTTAAGCACTTCTTGGCCAGATAATGGGCAGCTACTAAAGGAAAATTTATCTACTGAAGTTTTTGCATCTATAACCGCCAATAGTTATCCCCACTGTGTGGTAGTATGTGATGGTGCACAGAGGTGCACTATGCTTAAATAGATGAATACAGCAGAGCAGTGGTCGGTTGCCTAAGTTTAAGGAGCTGTGTTAAAACAAGCACAAACTATGTAGCAACAGTGAACAAACTTAATTAAACAATTTAACCAATAAAAAAGCTCAAAACTGAGCCTTGTGCCAGGAACCTTCAATCAGATGAGTCCTAACAAGGATGCAAGGGGGCCCTCTTCAACAAAAGATAGTTTGGTTTAGTGCTCAGTTTAACAATCATCTGTGGTGTCAAAGGGTAATAGATAGGAACAAGTACTGAATTTGTCAGATATTACAGTATTAGTGATAGTAAATAAAAAAAGAACTTTTCATACAGGAAAGGCTAAAAAAGTAATCACAAAAAAATGGAAAGGTAAAACTACCACATTATTCATTGAATTTATTAATTCACTAAAAACAGTCTGTAAGAATGAATTGTCAGCTATAGTGAAGAGAACTTCAAATGTCACACATCATTATAAATCTTGGCTTAAACTTAGAGATTTACTTGGAAAATATTAATAGTTTACATCTTAAGTCTTGTTATGAACTCTTGTAAATGTTTATGTGTTTGTTATTTTTTTTCTATTGTTAAAATTTTAATAAAAAGTATAAAAAGGTCATGTCTAGTTGGCCTGTAGGCATGAACAGCCACTAAGGGCGTGGAAGATGCATATCTGTATGGGTACATTCATAAATCGCAACTATTCAAGGTTACACATAGGCAAATTTTGCATCCATTTTTCTTTTCCCATTCCCACTCCTGCTCCCCGTCATAGGAAGGATAGGGGAAATGGCTGAATACTTGAGCTTGCAATTTGTGGAACTTTAATATGTTTGACAGCCTACAAGTTGTCATTAAAGAGTCCCTGTCATAATTGCTTATTACACAGCATGAAAACTGTGTACACGCTGTTTGGTTTTAAACACACCTACCTTTAAACATGTTAGATAGACAGCTCTTAAGCTTTCTGGTAAGTGATCATAACCTTGATTAACTAATAGCATCTTGTAAGCTATTAAACTTTTTTTTAAGGTTTGTTGGGGGTGGAAAATGAGTATGGTGCCCAGCGAAACAATTTCTCTTGCCAAAGCCCTGGTTGGTCTTTACTCCACCCTCATGATCTTTGGATCTTTAGAAAGTGTTTAGCCAGTGTTTGTATCCCAAAAGACTCATCACATCAGCATTTTTTCCTACCTGTGTGACTCCATGATAGTGGAAAATAGTCTAGAACATCTGCAAAAACATCTGCCTGGTTTCATCGAGTATTTTAGCCTTTTAAGCATATCAAGCAGCCAAGTGGAGAGAGCTCTGAATCCTGTACAAAGGATTTTTTTTAAATTCTACTTTGTCGGGAATATTCTCAAGGAGATAACATTGTTAATGTAGCATATGAGTGGTTTGCAAAGACACCAGTAATACAATACCCATGATTCTAGAGTTCACAGCTTCATTTGTTCTAATAGCTCACTACAAAAGACTGTACAGTACACCAGGATTCTAGAATTCATAGAGTAATTTGTTGTAATAGCTTTCCACATAATAAATCAGATTAAAAACTCTCCTATGTAGTTTTGATAATAGTCAAGATGGTTGTTTATATACTCATTACGGCAGTTTATATAAAACAAAATGAGAGTATCAATCACCCTAGAGACTGAATCTATACCTAGTTTGATTCAGCTTTTTATTAGGTGTCTTGAAAAGACAGATGATCAAAAATTAAGTATCTCACCTATCTATATGATACTAAGAAAAGACACTCTAAAGTCTGACTCAGATTTTTGGAATTCCTATGTAAAGATTAATGGAGAATAAATATCTGATGAATGCAAAAAACTGTTATTGAAATATACATATGGTACCTCTTCCTCATTATATTGGAAATTGTATACATGGAAATTAATGAATAGTAGTTTCTATAATCCACATAAAATAAATCTTATACTCAAAACAGTGAAAGTAAATGTTGGAAATGTGATGAATTACTAGAGGCCAACTGGGTTCACATGTTCATTGAATGTAGAAATGTTGTTCAATACTGGAAAGACTTCAGATGTTTTGTAAAGGCTTTATGGTCTGATGACTGCCATATTTCTAACTCACTAATTCTATTCAATGTTCCTATACCTAATGTAATACCTAAATCTCGGATTTAGTTACTCTGGTCAATTCTTGCAATTGCCAGAAAAGTTATTACTTTGAACTGGAAAAATAAACAAGATTTGATGTTTAAAGAATTTATTAATTTAGCAAAAAAAAAAAAAACTGCAAACCATTTGTTATAAAACTTATAACATTATTCATAAAAAATAGCATGCCAAAAATGGGAAAGCCTTTTGAGCAAATGCTGATAACTTCTCATGGATAAAATGATTGTTTATCATGGATGAATGTAAATATTGCAAATAGTTTTGTTATTGTTTTATTGTATCTGTTATATGTACATTTGTTTATGTTTATAATGAAAACAAAATAAAAATGTTTTTGGATAAAAAAAATCTTTGGCTGCTAGGTAGTCTTTGTAACCAAGTTTCTGGAGCAAACGACAGTAGGCATTCTTTCAACTAATAATAAGTTAATGAGAAAGTCTAACCTCGTATCCTGTTCCCTGGGAATTCACTTCTCTTGTCACTTGCCAGCCTAGTTTCTGACAACAGGTGTGACTGGGAGTTCATCTGTAATTCATCTGGAATTTTAGAGTCCAACTATTTAGTTTGTCAAAGAAAGTTCTCATGGTCTTTCAAGCAAGCTCTCTTCACGAGACTCAGGGAGGATAGCAGCCTCTAACTTTGATGGCAAATGTTACTGAACCTGAAAATGGGGCATTACAGGTCATGATAGACAGCACGATACTAGTTCAGTATCAAAACAGATACTAAGGCAGAGTAGTATGGAAATAGGTGTTCAGTCACAAAATAAACCAGCGAGAGGCACATCTTCCAGGAATGGAAAACTCAGTGAGGGACTTCCTTTGCAAAAACATGCCTGGCACATGTATGGCAAGTGGGCAACTGAACAAAATATGTTTCAGGCAATAAACATCAGTAGGGGAGATACTAATAAATATATGTGCCATGAAGGCAAGGCTTAAATTCAGAAATTTTATTCCATATGATATCATCACAGAATACCTTCTTCACTGAACAGTTTAACTATTATTTTGCTGTTTGTGTATTTTTATTTAATGACTTCATGACCCTGATTAAAAATAAAGTTAACATCTGAATTCTGTGATGTCTTCTTACATTCTAGGCAGGATTCATATTATAGCACATTAATGTAGTATAGATCTAATGCTGTGTAGGCAGACAACACAGTAGTGCTAAATAGCCTTGAATAAAAATTAGGTGCAAACACTGTGAGAAGACTGATAACTAGGCTTTAAGGAAGTAGGTGTGGTGGTCATAACGAAAGGTCATAAATGAAACAGAGTGATGTAGCTGAGAGACTGCAAAGAAAGGTTAATCTTTAATCTCACACTGCTTTGTGCTGAACTGACAAGAATTTGAAGAAGAAATGTACCTGGTAGCATGAGCTGTCACTCAAATTTGCAATGAGCCAATGCACACCCTGAAGGAAAAAAAGGATAGGTGGTGGTAAGAACTGAAAAGTTATCCAGCAAGCCATACGCTTTATTGGTTGATTAAAATGGGTGGAAATGGGAGTTGAAGAAAGCATAAAAGTCGTATAGCAAGCAGAGGAACATAGATCAGTGATACTAAGGTAATGCGGGTTTAGAGTAAGGTATGGCTTTTCCTTTGTAAGTAAAGACTAATTTAGACATAGATGTAAGGCTGTCAGACAAATGGGGCAGATGTGGACATACAACTGTAAGAAGACATGGGAGACTCCTAGACACACATGGAGACATGCAGAAAAAGGAGATAAATTTGGGAAATTGATGCTAGGGATAAAGCCACACAGGTGATGTTGATATGATAGATGTAAGCCACTAAAAGACCTGAAATGACAGTAACCTCACAGAGCCTGAAATGTCTGCTATCACTTTAGCTGTCAGCATTCTTTACAAGCCCCTCCTTCTCTAAAAGATAAGAGAAAGGCAACCCACAGCATAACACATATGGGGAAATGCAAAGCACTAGTGCAGCTGTACAGTTGAGGAGAAGCCCTAAATTATTCATATAGACCAACACACAACTATAACAGCATGGTCATGTGCAAAGCAGTCAGACTCCCCTGATACAGTACTATGGTTAGGTGCAATGGAATAGGTAGCAACAATCAGCTTTGTTACTTTTATTTATTATTTATTTATCTAACATTTGTTTGCCAGGAAAGTCCGACTGGGTGCAAGACCCATTTTCAGCAGAAGCCCATGGAGAAAAGCTCCACAAATAACACAAAACAAGTTAGACAGTTGCCAAAGAAAATACAAAACAATATCACATCTTACATAGATAATAGTGATACAATTATAAACAGAGAGTTGAAAGGAGCAGAAGTAATACTGACAAGTTAGACAGGTGCAAAAGAAAAATGCTAACAATATTAAATCTTACATAGTTAATAATGTTACAATAATTTGCAGACAGCTGAAAAATATGTAGGTGGGAAAAAGTTTTTCACAGTTCATGAACTTAACATAGCATATTAATTACTTAATTAGTGATTAAATGAACTTAACGTTCCATGTTACAAGAGAGAGTTTGGAAAGATGAAACTGATGTGGATGGGGTTGAGTGGATGCAAAGGAGCAGAATGAGCCTGGTTTAGTCGGCAAGATGAAGATAAAAGAAAGATGAGATAAAGAGAGTAATATGCAGAAGAAGGGAAAAAGCAGAAAGGATCAGGGATAAGAGGAGGGTAGCTAGTCAGTTCTGAAGTATGGGCATAACTAATTATTGTATAAGCTTTTTGAGTTTTTTTTTAAGTGGACAGTGTTGTTGTAGACTTGATAGTAAGTGGGAGAGCATTCCAGATTTTGGCTATGTGATGGGAGTAAAGTGATTCTCCTGCAGTATTATTGGCTTTAGATATTCAGAGCAATTATTTATCAGTGGAACACAATACATGATTATTGGAATACAGTTGCAGTATGTCTTGTAAGGGGAGCGGCCTTATCAGGCTGTTGTAGTATTCTATGGGCCATTATAAGTTGAGTACAGTGTAAGTGATTGGGTAGTTTGAGCCAAGGGAGTTATTTTAGAGCTAGGCAGTGGTAAGATCTATATGTAGAATCTGTGGCAAATTTTGCTATTTTATTATAACGGGCTTCTAGTTTACTCAAACCTGTTTTTCTTAAATTAGTGAATATGGATGAGGCATGGAGGAGTGTAAACAGCAGATGGGTTCTAGCAATAGGATAGATACTTGCAGTGAAGCAGACACAGCTACACTAAAAACACCTCTCTACAATGATCCTGAAGCCTGAAGCTTTATTTTATTTTAGATAATTGGCAAAATATACATTGACACCGTACTGGACAATGAATGTTTTGCAACAGGGTATTAATGTACAGTTATTGCCTGGTAAAAAAAACAAAGTCACTGCTGCAACTGCTTCATGGTAGCTGTCACAAAAGGAGATACTGCCAGCCCAACTGTCTGGAATTTTGTAAATAATTATGTGTAATTTCTGAATATCAACATGATTCATATGCTTGTGTTACAAAAGTATTAGAATTTTATGTCATATAAGATGATTTGTGTAGACATGTGTGCTGAAGTGGTATTCTACAAGATGCATTTTAAAAATAGATCCAGAGCATGCCCTGCTGGAAGGGAACAGAAATGTATATACACTATTGTAACTGTTTGAATGTATATATTTTAATAGTGGAAACTGAAACACAAGAGGTTAACTTCAGAAAAAAATAGCTGAAATTAAATTACTTTATGGCAGCAAGGAGACACAATGTCTAAAACTAGGGATATTTCTGCATTGTCTTGCAAGTGTTTTATTGTTTTATGACTTTCAGCAAGTAGCAAGATTTGTAGAAAAGCCCTTGTGTATATATTTTCACAGGTAGATGCTAAATGCTGCCAGCTACATCAATGGTTGTTTTTCACCTGGAATAGAATCAGATGAAAAGAAATGATGTCATTCTGCAAACTATCCCAGCAGTAATATTTGAGATATTAATTTGGGAAGTCTCTTAATGAGAGACAGTATTCTGTATTTGTCTTTGACCTGACAACATCAAGATCCACTCACCACATCTGCCTTGCTTGCTCTGAAGTAAGTGTACTAGGGTACAATAGGAGTATAGCAAAGCTTAGCCTAGATATTGTTCTTCATTTATTTGCGACTGTCCTGCAATGTTGTTTTAAATATTTCCTGTGATTTTGAACTCTATCACTGTACATATATATTTAGTATATATATATATATATATATATATATATATATATATATATATATATATATGTATTTAGTATTGTCTTGTCCATTTATTATTTATTATTAAATATATTTAAACATTTCATTTTGGCTGATCTTTGTGAGACATATTTAAGTTCTGCTAGTACTTGCAGACACTGTGTAAGCCACTCTTAATAGCCTGGCTCTTGGTCACACTACCATTTGTATTGATAGTAACATTACACAGTAAGATTTGGACACCCTTTGTTAAGGGCCTTAAAGTAGCTGATAAAGAGTTGCCTGGTGGCAGTAATAACTACCTTATAGTCTGGGCAGTAGAGGGCATAGCTAGTAAACCTGTGCCATCCATTTCCAGGTGTGTGTGTGTGTGTGTGTGTGTATGTGTGTGTGTGTGTGTGTGTGTGTGTGAGACCTACTTGGGCAGGGACACGAAACACTGGTTGGACAGAGAGAATGTTGGAGGTCTTGGCTTGGCACTTAGCTGAAATCTCAACTCTATAGTTTTGCCAGTGGGGAATCTTACTGGGGATCTGGAGAAAGAGTGAGAAACCAGTCCCAGACTGATTGTGGTCTCCATCTGCTCTTAAGGAAAATTGCACTTAATGCATTGAACTGCATCTGGAAATACCATGTGTATGTCTGTCATCCCCCCAGTGTACGTCCCCCACTGGTGCTAGTGGTGAGGATTGAGGCTCCTTGATTACTGGGCCAGAAGTGGGGCATCACAGTAGCATATTATGTTGCTGTGAAGCCTAGACAGTAAAAAGCAAACATTTGCCGTTTTTAACCCTCTTTAAATGCATCTTTGCTGTTTAGTGAGAGTAAAAGCAAAAACAGTAAACAGAAGAAAAATGTGTGTGTGTGTGCGTTCATTTGCATGTGTGTGCTTGTAAGATACTGAATGAAACAAAGAGTGAGAAAGAGAAGCCAAGAGAGACACAGAGTATGCAAACAAGCGAGAGAGAGAGTACATGCAAGAGACTGAGTGCTTCCCTCTCAACTTCTTTACTCAAGAATTCTGGATAAATCCAATGATATGTGGGGGAACACACCCAAAATATGACTCAGTCCTTAAATATAATAATCTGCATTTTATGAATAGGAAATATCAAACTATAATGCCTGATTTTATTGGCAGAAAGTAATTTTTCAGAAAATCAAATATATGCAAGGGCAGAGCAAAATTAGGGGCTGAGCAGCATGGGGTGTGGGTGTGGGTGGGGAGCTAGGTATGCAGTTCCTTTTTTTTTTTTTTGCCTTCATTTGAAAACAATGAGACATAAGAAGTGTACTCAATCAAGAAAGCAGCAGTTGCTGGGCGCATTGTGTGTTTGCCTGTGTGTGTGTGTGTCTACATTAAAAACTTTCACAACTTATATTTCTGATGCAAAATAATTCCTCCAGCAGCAATTATGTATGCTACAGGAAGTTTGAAACATTAGTTAGAGGAACAATTTTATATCAAAAATATAAAATATGTATATGCTGATAGAAAAAGTGAATACAATAGTTAATATATAGCCCATTATCTAAGAGCTAATGCTCTCCAGGCTAGGCATTATGTAACCAACAATGACTGACAGGGTGTGTGGTAATATGTAATTAACACCCGTCCAGGGGTTTTATGAGGCCCAATGCCACAGGCCACATAGGTGCAATTTACAGCTCCTAACATTTGAAAGATTAATATTATGTAACCCAAGCATGGTGTTGTTTGCAGATGTGCTCCTCCACAGGTGGATGCAGTTTGTTAAGGAACATCCCAAATAATGTAGAGGCTGGCACCTGTGTAATACAGAGGGTGTTCTGAAAAGTCCCTGTAGCCTTTAAGATAAGTGTTACACATACTTTGGTATCCACAGGTACAGGACAGTCATGCTTTGCTTTACTCCTAGTCTGAAGCTCATACATATCTACCAATGCCCATATGATGTCTCCAGGTATATGCAGGCATTCCTCATCATCAGCCAGCTACTGTAAGCTGTCCTCTGTCTGTAATGTTTTTGAGTATATCTGGTTGTCTCTCAATGGTGGATGATCTGTTATTGTAAGCCAATACTGAGTCATGTAAGAGGTTACTGCAGCCACTGTTTTGTTTGCAGCACTACAATTTTTTGGTACACTTTCTGCTTTTATGCTCAGATGCAACTGTCTGTGCCATTTCATGAATCACAACCTCCCTTTCTCTAGCCTCATTTGCATGTCATACACAAAATACTGATCAATACATTAGTACAACTAAGTACTGAGGTACTCTTGATAAGGATAGCTGTATGGCTTACAAATAGGACATGGCAAGTATCATACAGCAACTGGACAGGTGAAATCCTTGGTCACAGTCAGGGTGTCCCACAGGGCTCTGTCCTAGGCCCTTACTTGTTTAGATTGTATCTTTCATACCTTACTTTTCACCTGAGGTGTTCTACAGTCTATATGCAGTCAACCTGAAATTGGTTAAACTGATTACATATGTTACAGATAAGGCATGTCTGCAAAATAACTTGACTAAATTGACCATTTGGGCACAGGAGAATAATATGCTGATAAATACATCAAAAACTAAACATATGAGATTTGGGAGACAAACTGAAAAGTGAATATTTAATACAGCACACAGTGATTGAAACTGTAGACTCATTTAAGGATCTGAGTATATGGATAGATTCAGCTATGAGTTTTTCTAATCATTTAAGGATCTGAGTATATGGATAGATTCAGCTATAAGTTTTTCTAATCAGTTTGTTCTGTAATTTATGTAGAACACAGCCTGGGATGTCGTCAGGTCCCATGGATGCTGTGTTCTTGGCTTTGGATAGTGTGTTTTTTACCTGTGCAGCCGTGATTACAGGAACTTTTCATTCTTCTGGTATAGAGATGGGCCCTTTAGGGGATGACAGAGGGGTAAAGTTAGCACTGAACCTATCTGCCAGGATGTTGGCAATATCCGTTGGTTCTGTATATTTAGTGCCATTGTGCTGTAACTCAGAGCAGATCTGAGTGTTGCCATTGAGATTCTTGACATAGCTATAGAATGCTTTGTGGTTGTCTTTAGAGTCAGTGATGATTTTGTTTTCATAACTAGCTTTGGAAGATTTTATGAGGGATCTCAGCTTCTTACTGAAGCTGACCAGGGAGTTTCTCCAATCATGGGATTTTACTCTTTTGCAACAGTTTCTTTCTTCTGTTGTAGAGTTTGTTTATAGCAGGGGACCACCAGATTGGCTTCCTTTTTTTTGGAGGATAGCATCTTGGTTCTGTTAGGGATTGCACGATCCATGCACTCATGTAAGTGCTTATAAAGTGCATTTGTGTAGGATTCAGCAGTCATACCTCTATTGTCCGTCAGCATGGGTGTCGTGAAGTTTGCCACTTCTATCTTAAGAAGCATGAAGTTGGCTTTGGAGAAATTTTTTACTGTGGTTTCCCTAATGGGGGGGTGGGGGAGGGATGTGGATGTCTAGGGTGATTAGCTTATGGTCGGATCTGATCAACGAGGAATTGATCTCTGATGTGGAGCACCGGTTGCCCATGTTGTTAATAACCATGTCTAGGATATCGCTGCCCCTGGTGGGGGTGTGGATAAGTTGATCCATGGCATTGGAATTTATGAATTCTTCATTTGTATTTTATTATACAGTAATTTGGGTTTATGAATTACTACTTAGTTGGACTTCTTAGTTTATCGTATCACAAGGGTGTGCAACATATTTTTTCTAATGTATTTGAATAACCCTGTTTATAATCTCTGATGCAAAATAATTCCTCCAGCAGCAATTATGTATGCTACAGGAAGTTTGAAACATTAGTTAGAGGAACAATTTTATATCAAAAATATAAAATATGTATATGCTGATAGAAAAAGTGAATACAATAGTTAATATATAGCCCATTATCTAAGAGCTAATGCTCTCCAGGCTAGGCATTATGTAACCAACAATGACTGACAGGGTGTGTGGTAATATGTAATTAACACCCGTCCAGGGGTTTTATGAGGCCCAATGCCACAGGCCACATAGGTGCAATTTACAGCTCCTAACATTTGAAAGATTAATATTATGTAACCCAAGCATGGTGTTGTTTGCAGATGTGCTCCTCCACAGGTGGATGCAGTTTGTTAAGGAACATCCCAAATAATGTAGAGGCTGGCACCTGTGTAATACAGAGGGTGTTCTGAAAAGTCCCTGTAGCCTTTAAGATAAGTGTTACACATACTTTGGTATCCACAGGTACAGGACAGTCATGCTTTGCTTTACTCCTAGTCTGAAGCTCATACATATCTACCAATGCCCATATGATGTCTCCAGGTATATGCAGGCATTCCTCATCATCAGCCAGCTACTGTAAGCTGTCCTCTGTCTGTAATGTTTTTGAGTATATCTGGTTGTCTCTCAATGGTGGATGATCTGTTATTGTAAGCCAATACTGAGTCATGTAAGAGGTTACTGCAGCCACTGTTTTGTTTGCAGCACTACAATTTTTTGGTACACTTTCTGCTTTTATGCTCAGATGCAACTGTCTGTGCCATTTCATGAATCACAACCTCCCTTTCTCTAGCCTCGTTTGCATGTCATACACAAAATACTGATCAATACATTAGTACAACTAAGTACTGAGGTACTCTTGATAAGGATAGCTGTATGGCTTACAAATAGGACATGGCAAGTATCATACAGCAACTGGACAGGTGAAATCCTTGGTCACAGTCAGGGTGTCCCACAGGGCTCTGTCCTAGGCCCTTACTTGTTTAGATTGTATCTTTCATACCTTACTTTTTCACCTGAGGTGTTCTACAGTCTATATGCAGTCAACCTGAAATTGGTTAAACTGATTACATATGTTACAGATAAGGCATGTCTGCAAAATAACTTGACTAAATTGACCATTTGGGCACAGGAGAATAATATGCTGATAAATACATCAAAAACTAAACATATGAGATTTGGGAGACAAACTGAAAAGTGAATATTTAATACAGCACACAGTGATTGAAACTGTAGACTCATTTAAGGATCTGAGTATATGGATAGATTCAGCTATGAGTTTTTCTAATCATTTAAGGATCTGAGTATATGGATAGATTCAGCTATAAGTTTTTCTAATCAGTTTGTTCTGTAATTTATGTAGAACACAGCCTGGGATGTCGTCAGGTCCCATGGATGCTGTGTTCTTGGCTTTGGATAGTGTGTTTTTTACCTGTGCAGCCGTGATTACAGGAACTTTTCATTCTTCTGGTATAGAGATGGGCCCTTTAGGGGATGACAGAGGGGTAAAGTTAGCACTGAACCTATCTGCCAGGATGTTGGCAATATCCGTTGGTTCTGTATATTTAGTGCCATTGTGCTGTAACTCAGAGCAGATCTGAGTGTTGCCATTGAGATTCTTGACATAGCTATAGAATGCTTTGTGGTTGTCTTTAGAGTCAGTGGTGATTTTGTTTTCATAACTAGCTTTGGAAGATTTTATGAGGGATCTCAGCTTCTTACTGAAGCTGACCAGGGAGTTTCTCCAATCATGGGATTTTTCTCTTTTTTGCAACAGTTTCTTTCTTCTGTTGTAGAGTTTGTTTATAGCAGGGGACCACCAGATTGGCTTCCTTTTTTTGGAGGATAGCATCTTGGTTCTGTTAGGGATTGCATGATCCATGCACTCATGTAAGTGCTTATAAAGTGCATTTGTGTAGGATTCAGCAGTCATACCTCTATTGTCCGTCAGCATGGGTGTCGTGAAGTTTGCCACTTCTATCTTAAGAAGCATGAAGTTGGCTTTGGAGAAATTTTTTACTGTGGTTTCCCTAATGGGGGGGTGGGGGAGGGATGTGGATGTCTAGGGTGATTAGCTTATGGTCGGATCTGATCAACGAGGAATTGACCTCTGATGTGGAGCACCGGTTGCCCATGTTGTTAATAACCATGTCTAGGATATCGCTGCCCCTGGTGGGGGTGTGGATAAGTTGATCCATGGCATTGGAATTTATGAATTCTTCATTTGTATTTTATTATACAGTAATTTGGGTTTATGAATTACTACTTAGTTGGACTTCTTAGTTTATCGTATCACAAGGGTGTGCAACATATTTTTTCTAATGTATTTGAATAACCCTGTTTATAATCTCTTGCCTGTGTGATTTCATTGCAAAGTTGAATTAATGTGTTCATTTGAAAAGAAGTACAGTTTGTACTAGTTTCAGCTGATAGATGCTGAAGAGGTAATGAAGTACATGTTTAGGGATTGTTAGAGTCAAGAATGGACGGATAGCAAGAGCAGGTTAAATTTAAATAGTAGATTAAGGTGTAAAGAAAGGAGATTCAAAAATACGCTGCCTAAAAAGTGCAACCACTTTAAATTGCTTTTCTTTGGAGACACCATAATCACATATTCTAGATGTACCATGCATCCTAAAATCAATATTGTTGAATGTACAAGTAGTTTATCAAATGTACCGTGTTACTAAAAGCTACGTCCTGCAGATTTGGATTTAAATCTTGCAGGTACCTCCTACATGGCTGATTATACTTCTTTACATGATTAGAGCTCTAGAGTTGCTCATGTAAAAAGTTTCTAGCATTTAGTGAAGTTTACCTGATTAAGCAAGTAAATAAAAATCTCTGAAAGCTCTCCTGTCCTTTGCGTAAAGAGCAATTTGCAGTCACCAGAGAAGAGTCACATTGCTTATAAGTGGTAGGTATATACCTTTATACATAAAAGAAGCTGATATTTGTCTGTGGTTCCATAAAATGCTAGAGTGATGTGAAAAGTGAGTGAAGCTAAGTTCAGCAAATCAGTTAATATTCATCTATAAAAAGGTAAAGAACACACACATGAGGAAAAAGTACCTGGAGACCCAGAGACAGAGAAGGTATTTAGATTGCCTTTATTTTCTTGCTAGTTTATTTTTTATTGTTCATCATTTGTTTCAGAATGTGTCTAATATCATAGCAAATAGAATCAACAATGCCTAGCTACATTCCTTTAGCCCTGTAGACAATCCATGTGGGTCAAATGGTGAGTTGGATGTTTGATATACTGATGTACCTGCTGGACAGACCTGTTTCTTCTGTGCCTGGAGAATGATAGTGCTCCATTTACTGGTTCATGTATATTTAAATAGCTAGTTATATCTACATGCATCTAGATATATCTAAAGATATATATATATATATATATATATATATATATAGAGCCATATTTATAGACATATCTACATGTAAGCTACATCTGTATGTATATATATATATATATATATATATATATATATATATATATATATATATATATACACATGTACATACATATCTGTATATATTTGTGTGTGTGTATACACTTGCTACTTGAAATCCTTCAATGAGATGTTTCATGTAAGATGACATGTATGCCATCCATTCTAGTTTTATTTGGTTGCCTAATCATAAGATGTATCATGCATTCATTGCATTAGAATCCATGTGCATATACAATGTTATTCAGTCTACCAGGACTGGGTATTTTCTTTGTCTTTCTTAATAAGTACTTTTTAAATTGCTGTCATTACCTGTTAGATGTAGATTTTGATGAAAGATGTCAGATTGTCATATCTGGAAATAAATCCTTTGCTTGAGGCAATGGGTGTGTGTGTGTGTAAGTATGTATATACACGTGTGTGTGTGTAAATATGTATGTATATACATTTGTGTTTGTGTGTGTATGTATGTATGTATATACGCGCATGTGTGTGTGTAAGTATGTATATATATACGTGTGTGTGTAAGTATGCATGTATATACTTGTGTGTGTAAGTATGTATGTATATACGTGTGTGTGTGTGTTTGTTTGTGAGTGTGTAACTGTATGTTTGTGTGCATATCTTAGTGACACTACATATTATCAAGTGGAGACAAGCTATTGCCATATTTATTAGTAGGTTTTTCACTGTAATTCTTGCCCGTATGACTCTGGACTCGATTCATATTTGTATGGCCCGTGGGCAGTACAAGAATTTGATGAGCATAATTATCAGGTGTACTTGATACACCTATGGGAAGGCTGAATGCATTTAATTCTTAAGTTTGTAACACAGCCAACATGTTCACCAAGGTAGTAATCTTAAGAAATAAACAAATTGCCTCCTGTATGATTTTAAATGTTTTTAGATTAATACTTTAAGCAGTACACAGCTATTGTAAATAATTATTCACTGTTCCTTTGGCAGGTTGGAAGGATTTTAACTAATTTTCCTTGATTTTCTTGCCTTTGGCAATTAATACTGTCTAAAGTACACCCTGTTCCTGTGAAATGAAGGTTTTACTTAATTTGCAATATGAACAGGTTTATCATTATTTTTCTCCAGAGATCCCTAATGTGGTTTAGGTCAATGTAAAGAAAACATTTTAATCATTTAAGTCTGTAATTTACCAGTAAATGTATAAACTAAGTAAAACTCAAACATATTTTGTGATTGTGAACCAAACAACAAAGTATGGAAAGAGAAACTATTTAAACCATATTTTATAATTCAATTTTTGAAGCCATCTGAGGAAAACAGACTTTTGATTATAACATCTTGTGACAAGCACATTAGGCTGTACAAAGAGCATCCAGCTAAGGGCTTGGGGCATATGGTACTACCGTCTGTCAGCATAGCTCAGAAACCAGTCACATGGTTCATGGAGGGTCATGTTCAGACACAGGTTCATTCCTACAGTGACGAAAAATGCAGTTCTGATAATGACTGAAACAGTGTGCACAGAACAGAATAAAGAAACACTATTTTTGTTGGTTTTCTCTTACTGTTTCTCTTGCTCTCTCTGTCATTTTCTGCCCCCCCCCCCCAACACCCTTCTGTCTCATGGATGCTTATAAA
>NC_056743.1:1490120477-1490142977 GCF_019279795.1 Protopterus annectens | reverse complement strand
GTTTGCACAGATTTTGTACATGTTTAACCTCAGCAGACCCTGTTTGGGCATCCTGCAGAGTTCTACAGCAGCAGAAAGAAGGAAGAGAGACTTTACTTGATTTAAGTACCTCCATTTGCTTTCTTTGACTTGTTTTTTGCTTGCTGCACTTCAATCTAGCTCTTTTATAAGTTCTGCAATTGAGTTTAACTGTAATTTGCTAAATATTGCTTTTGTACTTGGTTTAATCACTTTATAACTAAATTCTACTGTATTACTGTTGTAGGCTACACACTTAAGTGCACTAACCATTAAAAAGTGTATATACTGCTGTATTTACTGTATTTTTGAAAAAAAAAAAAATTCTATCTCCTTGCTTGTTTCCCGCCTTTTCTCAAACTAGAATAGCCCGGATCTCAGATTTGTTGATTTCGGGACTGTATTGTGGTTTCTGTGTTGTCCAGACCTTACTGAGATAGAAGGAAACTTCTCGAGTTATCAGTGGGAGTGGCAAGCTTTGAGCAGCCTATCTGTTACTAGAAGAGTGGTTCCAGCTCAGGAATTGTATTTTTATTGGCCATTTTGGGCTGCTTCTATCCCTTTCAACTTTCTGACTTAAAAACCCGTATTTGCGTGGGTACGCATGATGCCTAGTGCCGCTAAGCTAAGGTAAACCATTACCGGTGCCTTAAAGTCTGCTCTTCAAATTTTCCCTTAGACCTTGTTAGTTTGTTGCACTTTTAGACCTGTAAATCCAGTGCTTGCTCAGAACATCTTGTAGCATTTATTGTAAGCACACCCACTGCTAGTAGCACTAAAAACTTTCCATAAAGGAAACAAAAAAGCTGCAGTACTTAAAAGAAAGTAAAAACAGCTTCAGTACTTACCTAACTGATCAGCTATCCAGGCATGTCTAAAGGTCAGTTCCCTATGCTTTCTCCTGTTAACCTGGTGAACCTGGGCATCCTGAGGCAATGTAACAATTACCTCATGTACACAGAACCCCCTCTCCTTCTCCCCCCCAAACACATCCACTTGTGAGAGATGCACTTACATAGCCAAACCTGGGGCTACGCTGTCTCCAACCAAGACTGGGTTAGCCAGTCAGGAGGAGAAGGTTAACACATGCATCACACCACATAGAACACACAGCTCCCCTGATCACACACCACCACCACGACTATCACATAGTAACACAAAACATACACCCACTTTTGTGGAGGGTCTAATAAAAAATCTGCCCAAACAACAAAGATCTCCGAGGCAAAAATGCAAGCAACCATCTCATCCAAACATAACCCTCAAGACACATAGCCCTCACAAAACAGTGTGCCACTCAGGTTAAGCCCCTAAGGCAAAACAAGTTTCCCAATACATTAGTCATAGGTGACTCAATAGTAAGGCACACTGATGTACCTCTCACTAGGCTTTATAAGGAGAAGCTACAGTCAGCTGCCTGTCTGGTGCCAGGATTTGCCACATAACACACGCACTTGGGTCTCTCCACAACAATTAGAAATATGACTGTCATTGTATATGTTGGTGTGAATGACATAAGATGTACCTCTCTGGACTACATGAAATTGGGCGGCGCAGTGGTGCAGCAGTTAATGCTGTCGCCTCACAGCAAGAGATTCCCTGGTTCGATTCTCGGCTGGGGTGCCTTCTGTGTGGAGTTTGCATGTTCTCCCTGCGTTCGTGTGGGTTTTCTCCGGGTACTCCGGTTTCCTCCCACATTCTAAAGACATGCTTCTGGAGCATTTCTGCCTGGGCCTCCGCTGAAAACAGGATCTGTGGAACCTAGTCGGACTTTCCCGGTCAAGAAATGCTAAATAAGTGTTAAATAAATAAATGAAAAGAGACATGGAGGAGCTCTCGGGTCTTGTAGCCCAGGCAGGTATGACCCTAGCCTTGAGTAGCATCCTACCGTCGCCCTGAATGATACCACAGTACAAGCAGAAAATAATTGACTTCAACTATTGGCTAAGTTTCTGGTGTCATTCAAAGGGAATCCAGTATCTGTCTGCCTGGGATGACATGATCGACAGACCTTGATGCTTTGCCAGAGATGGCCTGCATCTGTCACCCCTGGGATTCTGGATACTGGCCAAGGCTCTTGCCACCCCTATAGTGGCTTTTTTAGGGAATGCCCTGAAGACAAATTTACCACCGTAACAATTGCAAGCAAATGGATCCTAAAGGTAATGCTACTCAATGCCAGAAGTCTAAATCTCAAAATGCACTCACTCGAGTCACTTCTTAAACTGGAGAACATCGACATCTGTGCAGTAACAGAGACCTGATTCAAAACTCCTGAGACTACCCCTGCACTACCAGACTACAATGCATAACACACCTTTCAGCCATCTGGACCAAAGCTCTAAAGGATGTGTTGACTGAAGCCCCAAAGGCGGAGGTGTATCTATCTTCATAAAAGATACGCACACCTCCAGGCTAGTTGTCCAACATTATGCACCAGAGATGCTTCAGGTACAACTAACACAGGATAAAACTGCAATCCATGTTGTAGCCTGCTATAGATTCCCACACAATGTCCCAAGACTCCCACTCTGAATTCCTTCACACTCTGGAAAACATCTAGGTTCAACCTAATACCCTTATACTGGGAGACTTTAACTACCCCTCCATTAGCTGGGATAACTACTCCTGTTCAAACTCACTTGCCCAATGTTTTCTGAAATTCATTAATTCTAATGCCCCGGACCAAATTATCCTCACCCCCAGCAGAGGTAAAAACATTCTCAACCTGGTCATTACAAACATGGGGGACTACTGTTCTACACCAGTAATCAATCAGTAATCAACCCCTCCCTAGTTAGATCTGACCACAAGTTAATCACCATCAATATCCAAATCTCACCCCCATCCCCCAAAAAAGAAACCACAGCAAAGAACTTCTCCAAAGCTAATTATGAGCTTCTAAAGATAGAAGTGGCAAACTTCCCGTCATCCATGGATTTGGGGAATGGGAGTATGGCTGCTGAATCATACACCAAGGCACAGTATGAGCATTTACACAAGTGCATAGATCGGACCATACCAAACAGAACCAAGATGCTGTCCTCCAGAAAAAAAGGAAGTGAAACCCTGCCACCAACAAACTCTACAACAGAAGGAAAAAACTGTTGCAGAAAAGGGTAAAGTCCCAAGACTGGAAACATTCCCTTGTAAATCTCAACAAATAACTGAGATCCATCATCAAATCCACCAAAGCTAGTTACGAAAATAAAATTGCTAAAGATACTAAGGACAACGACAAAGCATTCTTTATGTCAAGAATCTGCATAACAATACGCAGATTTCCTCGGAGCTACCGTACAACGGCTTTACTTATAATAAACCAACTGATATTGCCAATATCTTAGCAGACAGATTTAATGCAAACTTTACCCCCCCTTCACCCCCTAAATGGCCCATCTCAATACCCGAGGAATGCCAAATCCCTATTATCATGACTGCACAAGTAGAACCCACACTGACCAAAGCCAAGAATACAGCTTCCATGGAGCCAGATAATATACCTGGATGTGTTCTACATGATTTACAAAAGGAACTGGAACCACACCTGAGTGCCCTGTTCAACTACAGCCTCACTTCAGGCTTTGTTCCCACTGAATGGTGCACTGCTACAGTCATCCCACTCAGCAAAGGGAGAGCGACTACTGACCCTGTTAACTACCTCCCTTTCAGCCTGATGAGCCTGATCTGTAAGGCTATGGAGTGCATCATTACGGATCTTATAAATACGGATATAGGGAACCATCAAACCCTGGACCCCACACAGTTTGGGTTTGTGAAGGGCAGATTATGTCTGCTCAATCTGATAGACTTCTTTGACTGTCACCAGAGCGGTGGATGAAGGCAAGGCTGTCCACACAGCCTACTTTGATCTAGCCAAGGCCTTCGACACCATCCCCCACTCTAGAATCATTGATAGACTCATTAATCTGGGCATTAACCCCTACGTCACAAGATGGGTTGCCAATTGGCTCACTGACAGAACCAACATGGTGAAAGTAGCAGACTGTAAATCTGACTACTGGGCAGTTACAAGTAGAGTCCCACAGGGATCAGTTCTGGGTCCTCTCCTGTTTGGCAACTACTTCTCTAAAGTTTAAGCTAACACAAAGGGACTCTGGTTAACCAAATTCGCAGATGACTGCAAACTGGGAGATATTATTGATTCTCAAGCTGATGTAGACATCCTACAAAAAGGCTTCATGGACACCAATGACTGGTGCCAAAACCATGGGCCTTAGGCTCAATGCTAAAATGTGCATTGTCATTCCCTTCAGGAAAAAACACACAGTTCTCACAAACTACCATATCAACAGTAACCCAATTAACTCTGAAGGTGTGATAAGAGATCTAGAGACACAGGTAGATAGCAACCTCTCCTTTTACAACCATATTGCCACTGTTATTAGAATGTCATTCTATGTGGCACATCTCATTACAAAAGGTTTCTCATTCAGGAAGAAAGAAGTCATAATCCCTCTCTACACATCCCTCATTAGACCCATTATAGAGTACAATCCCCCATTTGGCATGTACCTCACTAGACACCTCCAACAGCTGGAGAGGCCACAAAAGTTCCTCAAACATGTGCCTGATACACAAAGTCTCAAAAAACTCCAGCTTTACTCTATCTCATATCACCTACTTAGAGGCGATCTGTGCTTGACATACAAAGCCATGTCTGACCCAGTATTCCTAGACATGATTCATCTGAAAAAGTCACAATCCCTCCATGTCACATGGTCCAAAGACCTCAACCTCAACTGTTTGGAGGGACAGGTTCCTAATCCAAAGACTTTCCATACTCTGGAATAAACTCCCCATTCGCATCAAGCAGAGCACCTCACTAGCCCTCTTCAAAAAAAATCTTGATGAGTGGATGGGTAATAGGAAATTCATCCCGGGGATCACTTCAATAGCCTTGCTTGATAGGGGCACAAGGAACTAACATCTGGCAGATAGATGACTGGGAATATTCTTAGGCTAGGCTTGCATTGGCTCCAGGGCCATTAGCCTAGTACTAACCTATGAACCTAAGTAGAGCTTTAAATTGTATGCTTACTGTGGACAAGAAGAAAGCTGGGAAGTTAACAGTTCAATTGGGAAGTCAAAAACATAGAAAGCTAGCTTCTAATATGTGTGTGTGTGTGTGTGTGTGTGTGTGTGTGTGTGTGTGTGTGTGTGTGTGTGTGTGTGTGTGTGTGTGTGTGTGTGTGTATCTGGATTTATGAAGGAGACAGACATTTTAGATGGTTGTAGCAGACACACCATTATTTTTAAGTAAGGAATTTGCTCCTTGTTTTGGTGGAGCTAACCAGTGTGTGTATGTGTGTCTGTGTAATTGTGCATGTGAATATTTGTATTTGTGTGTGTCTGCATAATTGTGCGTGTGAGTATTTGTATTTGTGTGTGTGTGTTAGTGTAATTGTGAGTGTGAGGATTTGTGTGTGTGTGTGTGTGTGTGTGTGTGTGTCTGCATTTATGAAAGAGACAGACATTTTAGATGGTTGTAGCAGACACACCATTATTTTTAAGTAAGGATTTTGCTCCTTGTTTTGGTGGAACTAACGAAAGTGTATATGTGTGTAATTGCGTGTGTGAGTGTGAGTATTTGTATTTGTGTGTGTGTGTCTGAACTTATGAAAGAGACAGACATTTTAGAGGGTTGTAGCAGACACACCATTATTTTTAAGTAAGGATTGTACTCCTTGTTTTGGTGGAACTAACCAGAGTGTGTATTTGTGTGTGTGCGTCTGTGTAACTTTGAGTGTGAGTATTTGTGTGTGTGTGTGTGTGTGTGTGTGTGTGTGTGTGTGTGTGTGTTTGTGTGCATCTGTGTAAATGTGTGTGAGTGTATTTGTGTGTGTGTGTCTGTGTAATTTTGTGTGTGAGTGTTTGTGTGTGTGTGTGTGTGTGTGTGTGTGTGTGTCTGTGTAATTGTGCATGTGAGTGTTTTTGTATTTGTGTGTGTCTGTGTAACAATGTGTGTGAGCATTTGTATTTGTGTGTGTGTGTCTGGGTAAGTGTGCGTGTGAGTATTTGTATTTGTGTGTGTGTGTGTGTGTGTGTGTGTGTGTGTGTGTGTGTGTGTGTGTGTGTGTGTGTGCGTGTGTGTGTGTGTGTGTGTGTGTGTGTGTGTGTGTGTGTGTGTGTGTGTATGCTTGTGTGTGCTCTATTTTGAAGATATGCAACAACTGCAAATGCATGAATGTGTACGTATTTCTTTTTTAAGTGGTCTGTTGGCCAGACTTGTTGCTGTTCTAATACACTATAATACGGGACAGCTTTTCCATGAACAGTTGAGGCTTTTTACTTCATTTATTGCATTATTTACAGTAACTGTGTAAGTTCCGATTCTGTATAGATCCATCATGACTCAGAGAATTGTTTGCCGTATTCTTCTAACTGTGATTTGTTGATCTACAATTGTTTTATAGATTAAACTGTGAGCTTATTTACTTATACCATGTGCATGTGGTATAAACCTGTGTAAACATTCCAGAGGGTTTTTTTTTTTCACTGTTGCCCATTGTTCTTAAGTGGTCATGTTACCTCTAACATGTTTGCTTAGTGATAAGTATTTTAATTAAACCATATAAACAGTACCCCACACACAAAAATGGGCCTAATGTATCCAAAAACATAATAGGGAGGGCTGCGTTATCTAAACCCAATAACACTAAAAGCTTTTATCATAGGGAAAGGGGTTTATGTATGAGGATTGTTATCTATAAATTTAGTATGGTGATCCTTAACTTGTAAATCAAATTCAGATCAGCATTCATGAAACCAGTGAGCATTATCAGACGCAGGTCTGAAGTGTTTGAACTATACAAAGGTAACACATCGATATCCAAACTGTGAAATTCTGTAATAACAAGCAGCTCAGAATTTTTAAAGAAAAGTTGTCTGACTCAAGATGAAAACATAAAATATAAAACAGAATGGCAGCTCCCTGTTTCAGATTTGCCTTAAATTTGCAAACAGCTCTGCATGGAATGCATCATTTAGGTCTGTACTTAACCGACTTCACACTGCTGCAACAGACAGGTTCCTATCACGTAGTCAAACATTTGCAAGTTCGAACCACATATGATCAAGGCCATAAGTTCGAATTTGTAAAAGTTCGAGCGTTTGAATGGAAATCTCCATAAGCGGAGGTTTCCATTTTGTTCAATGTGGTGCGATCTCGGAGTTGGTATATTTGGGTAGGGGGGGGTGGGGGGCACAGCCCCTCATGTGGGGAGTGCAGGGGGCTTGCCCCCCTGCTTACAACAATTTATTTTGTTGTTTTTTTTTTTCTGTAGTCGAAGTTTTGTAACTTCGAACATAATGGTTCGACTATTAGGTGTTCAGAGTTATAGAACTTCAACTATGTGATATAGACCCGCAAAAGACATGTATGATTATTAAATATTGTATGGTAACAGTATCATAAGCTGAGATTTTATATATATATGCGAATAAGTGTATTGGAAGTAACACATAGAACCATAAAGGTGTACGAATCATATATCACATAACTGTTGGCACAACACCTGAACTGTGTTTTTAAAAAAGTTTATAGGCTTTTATGCCATTATCTACATAAGAATGAAGTGTAATGAATTATGGCGTGCAGTCATAGTAAATGACAATTGGTGCAACTTGCCCTGCACCGATGAACTGATGTAATCCCAAAATGGCCCCATCTTATTGCCCGGGAATAACAATGACTATTAAACAATACATTCATCAGCAGAATAACTATGCAGCAAAGCACTTATCATCAGTGCTACTATGTTGTGAAGGTACTAAAGGGACTACAGATAGACAATAACTCCCAGTCAAAGGGCGCATGTGCGCACGCACACACACATACACACACACACACACGCACATGCACACGCACACACGCACACACACGCACACACACACACACACACACACACACACACACACACACACACACACACACACACTTGCGCTCATATACTTCCATTAACACACACGTTATGACTTACCTAAATTAGCTGTCTGTGAAGTCTGTGCCACAGGAATGCCATGCACAATTCCACCTTTGGATCCCTGCCCTGTCTAGAACTTGCAAGTCTAGCTGGCAGTACACTGGGGTGGCCAGTTACATAGACCCCTCTCACAAACCACTACATTAACATTTGGCACCTGAACATCACTGCCTAAAGTTCACAGTAAACACTGAAGAGAGTATGTGGTTCATAACGGTCTTAGAAAGTGCAAAGGTAGTTTATTTTCATCTTGTGTGCTTCCCAATCTGACTGTTTGCATGGCCTTTGCATCTTGTGTTCAGAAGTATCTTATAGAATGTGTACACTGCAAATAGATGTGAAGAAATGCAGTTTTACACTGTATCTCTAGTTAATGTAGATCTACTTCTGGGACAGAACTGCAAGTTGTTGACCCATACCAGAACTGAACATGCTAGAAAAAAGTGTGGCACCAACATGGCATGAAACCACTGAGTAGGAAACGTTCTGTGACTGGCTGAGCTGTGTGCCATGAAAGTTATATAAAATGTCTCTCTTGGTTAGTTTGTTTGCGATTATCATGTTATATGCATCTTCTTGGCCTTGCCTTTCTCAATATTTCTTGTTTACATGTTTTCAGTAACTGGTATGTGCCTCCATCTGATAAGCCTCAAAGTTTCCTTTTGAGGTTATCCAAATTCCTTTTAATCATACCTTAACCATGTTCCCTTGCCATGTTCCAAATTCTTAGGGCCATTTTCTATCAGTCCCCCCTTATTTCTTTTAACATTCCAAGTATAACTGTGACAATGTTCTTTTTATTGCATATTATCCCCTGACTCTTATATAAATCCCCCTTTATGCCACCTCCTCAGGAGAAAGGCTGACATTCTTGAACTGTAGGGCCTGGCTGTTTTGTTTGTCTCCCTTCTTTTCTCTCGTAGCACGTTTCTTACACTTCCAATGACTTCTTCCAGCACTACCTCAACTAATATTGTGCAGGTAACTGCAGCAGTGACCAATAGGATGAACATCAAAATTTATCATAAGTTTTACTGCTTTCCTTTCTTACAGATATGTGTTCCTTGAAGTTTGCCTTGACTTGGATTTTTTTTTTTTTTTTGTTTTTAACGTTCCAAGTGTACTATATTTCTAATGTGAAGGGACTGCTCATTCATTTCTGATCCTAGATACCTGATTGGTTTTGTTGAGCATTTCCTGGCATGTAAAATAATGTAAAAAGAAGATTATCAACAAACAAAAAGTGGAGGTAATATGTATTCATGCTGATAGAAATTAATGCCCCCTCACACAAGTAAAAACTTCAGACAGTTCTGGGAAAATTGTTATATCCTGTAGTTGTAAGTCTGATTTTCTCCATTTAAATGCACTATGAAAGTGTGTGTGGGGGGGTGTAATGTCATAGCGTGACAGGCTGATATACTTAACAAAAGAGAGCTACAACAATAGTATTGTATAGGTATAGAATAGGTGTAGAAAAAGGAAGACACCAAAACCGTGACACTTATATCGACATTCAGTATCAAAAGTAGGAGAAATACATTAGCAGAGAAGCTACAAAAGAGGATACAATTTGGGTGTGCTTAGACAGTCAAAATGATCCAGCCTGTTATCAGGCATTTGTCCCAGTGATAGAGCAACAGAAACCTGCACCTGTGAGTAATGTCAGCATAGGAAATGATCTGGTGGGAAACTCCAGGAACACGTAATGTCAGACAGAAATCTACACAATAGCTTACACATTAATGGCTTACACATTATTTTATCATCAAGACAGAGAGAGAGACATGGGTACTTGAGTGAAGGCCTTCACAGAAAAGAAATGGTAGTAAATACTAAAAGTAAAAGGAGACAAGGGCATACAGGGTTTTGAACCCTTTTCTGCTTGTGTAAAACAGACAGACAAACAAAAAAATCCAAGTGAAGGCAGACTCCAAGTAACACATATCTGTAAAAAAGGAAAGCAGTAAAACTTAAGATAAATGTTGACGTTCATCATATTAATCACTGCTGTAGTTGCCTGAGCAGTATGGGTTATATATTGCACAAGATATAGCATTCTGCCTGCTTCCAAAGCTTCAAGTGCACCTTCTATGTATCCAAGCTGTTACTCGTGTTGAGTTGAGCTAAATTTAAAGAGTGGTTTGGGTGCAAAGCCCTTCATAACTTTCTTGCCACTGAAGACCCTCTTGTGGGCTTTCAAGGATCAACAGTTAGCCAATATTTTCCAATCCATGGCAAATATGTTCCTTTCAGGAAAAAAAAAACATTTGCTTATTATTTGTATGACTAAAATTAAACTTTTTTCTGGGAAATCAGTTACTTTATAGTGATAAAAAGTGTCTTTGCAGACCAATAGCATAGATAAGGCAGAGCAAGAAGGGAAACTGCCCCAGGCGCAAAGTGTTGAGGGGCACAACTAACCAATCCTAACCTTTTATTAATGCAATACCATTATTGCATGTACAGTCAGTCCTGATCACTGTAGTGCTCTGTGTGTAGTCTAAACTGTAACAACTGCTAACTATATTGTAGCATACAGTTTTTACAGTTTAAATGTACCTCTTTTTTGCTTTAACAAAAACCTGAGCACTGTAGGATGCTGTGCAGGCAGAATATAAACTGTAGCAACTCTTTACTAGATTTGTAGCAAGCGGTTTATTGCAGTTTACTTTTTAAACCAAAACATGAGCCCTGTAGTGCTCCATGCAGACAGGGTTTAAACTTTAGCAACTGTTTGCTACATTTGTAACAAACAGTTTGCTACACTTTAAAATAAATTATGTTGCGGAAAGGTTGGGGGCAGGACACAGAAATTGGACCTGAATAGATGGTGTAGAAGGGGGGGTGCCATGCATCTGACCACCTGGTTTGTGTGCCAGCAAAAGGAACATTTGTACATCTTATTGTAATAAGCCGATCGATTACAGTATAACAATCATCTTATTACAATGAGATGCTTTTTTTTTCATTTTTTGTGCTCTTCACATGTAGAGCAGAGGGGGTAGGGCACTGTGGTTCACAATTTCACCCCAGAGTGATTTAGTTAGACTGTCATATGACTTTTGGTAACTTTTAATCAGGAATTTTGATTTTTACTTTTTACTTTTGTGGAAAAAAGTTGTTAAAACTAATTTCCGTTGGTAAATGTTCTGTTACTTTACTTTTTGAGGCTGGAGTAAGTGTTTAAAGTTCTTTTCACTTTTTTGGAAGAAAAAATATCTTTTTTTTTACTTACCTGTTTTACTGACTATAACTGCCAGCCTTCCCTGAGAATCAGGCATCTTTTTCACATTTGCCGTAGAACAACCTACTAATTTCTTTGTTCTTCTTTCTAACATCTACAAAAGAAGAAAATTAATAGACAACCTTTGATACCACAGCAAGATGCTAAAGTGCCTCAGCCAGATATGTATGACTCGGCTGTGGCCATTTCTGGATTCTGAGACCATTCTTGTTCCTTGGCTCCCACTACTGTAGTCCCTGCTGCAACTGTGGGCCAGGGGTTAGATATGTTCTCTGTACCCTATGTAGGCAAAGGAGAACCACTTGTGTTGGTTATGGGAGAAGGAGCATGGAATGCTTCCATGCTTATTCAGACTGAAATTATTTTCCCTAGGGAAGTTTTGCCTGGCAAAAGTGAGTCTGTTTCTTCAGAAATTACAGTCAAAAAGAAGGAGAAAGCTTAGACATATGCCTTCTCCTGTCTCATCTACTTGGATAGGAGTGCTTTATTAGGCTTAGCTAAGGGTTTAGTTTGTGATCTTGACCCTTCCAATTCAGCTGTTTCTGTCAAGAGAAAAAGGGATTCTTTATTTTCTGAAGTATTTCAAGAATTTGAACCATAAAAGAATTGTGAAGGGACAACTGCTGTTTTTCTCCTCATGTTTCTGATTCAGATTCTGAGGAAAGTGTGGCTTCTACTAGTCCCTTGGAAGGGTTCTATTTTTCTGAAATTATTTCCAGAATGAACCAATTATTTAATTCGGAACAAAATGGCATTCCATTGTTTCTGAAGAAGTATTATGATCGATTGCATCTGGATTTTGCTCAACTCACAACTAGTCCTCATGTTCTTTAAGCTCTGGAGTATGTATTTGTTACTACAGCCTGCAACTTGCCAGAAAGTCAGCCTGATGCTCCCAAGAAAGGAGATATATTGTAAAAAATCCTCGGTCTTTTAAGTCTGTATGTATTAAGTCCAAATGAGAGCCAGCAGTCATTTCCCTGGTGAATCCTGCTACTGCTAAACATATGGTTAATACCAATCCCTACCCTTTTGACAATGATGAGAAAGCTTTAGATAGATTTGTGAAAAAGTGTATTCTTCTGCAGAGTCTTTAGAACAGAAAAGGCAGACCAAAATACTTAAATGTGGAAGAAATGTCTGCACTTATAAATCCTCTCAACACTCAATCCCTAGGACTCTTACAAGTGTTTACAGCAATGCAACAGTGATGTGGTACATAGACAAATGGGGGGAACTAGATCCTACCCTATGTGCAGACTAGCTATTGTAGCTTGGGATCTAGATTTTCAGCACAATCCCACTCTGCATTCTATATGCTGTCAGAGCAAAAATCTTGTGACCGATAAGTTGAGTAGGGCCAGGAAAGACCCCCATGAATGCAAACTGAATCAGTGGGTCTTTTAGGAATTGATTCAAGTGTGGGGAGCACCTCTAAAAGTTCTTTTTTGCCTCCATTCTCAGGAATCAGCTTGCAAAAAACAAATGCTTTTTCTTTTCTTTGCATATTAATGTTCCTGTATACTTTTCTACCTTTTCCACTAATATCCAGGATCATTTTGAAGACACAAAAAAACTTTCCAAAGACTTACCCGCGGTGGGGGTGCTGCGGTAGCATTGTCGCCTCACAGTAAGACGCTGTCCGGTTCAATTCTCAGCTAGAGCATCTTCTGCGTGGAGACATGCGTGAATGGGCATACCTTCATTGAAGATTGTGCGTCAGGGCTGGTAACTCGGCACGTAAAAATCAGCTACCAATCATTAGTGGACCGGAGTTCTGCTGTGGCGACTCCTAACCGGGAAAAGCCGAAAGACACAACAATTGTGATGACTCCCTTCTTGTCCTGGAAACAGTGGTTCTCCCTTCTGTTTAAAATGCCCGAAGGCAATTACCACAAGCTTAAACCGCACTGAACCACCACACAAAGGGTGGAAAGGACCAAAATAAATCAACCAAACACAAAAATAAAAGAGAGGGCACACCACAACGCTGAAAGGCAAAACACTGCTTTATTCAAAAATGATAAAAATGACTAAATGCTTTCACCTGCACATCCAAGGCTTCATCAGAGTCGTATACCATAGTCATCACTTCCCTTTTATAACTTATTGAAATGATATCACAAAATGTTAACTGCTGCCATTTTCAAACAAAAAAACTTTCAATAGTGTTTAAAAACATTACACTCTTATTGTACCTATACTAAAACCACAAATAAATAACACCATACAGTAATACAAAAAACATATAAATAACATTGTGTACATTGAATATAAAAATTCAATATCATTAATTAAACATTCAGAGCTCTCTGTTTTAAAAGTGGAACAATAGATATGTTATCGTTGATACTTGGAGTGTTTCTGGCATTGAGTCTTAGTTGCCACCTTGTCTCACTTAACTCTAAGGCCAATTTATGGTTACCACCCCTCTGATTCTTGACTACATGGTCAATAATAAAGAACAAAAATCTTCTAAAATTAGTGCAAACAATTGAATGGTTATAAAGTGCATTGACAGTTTTCTAATTTTTAATATCCCTAACATGCTCGGCAATTCTAATTCTTAAGTCTAAGGGTTGTTTTCCCCACATAGAATGCCGAGCATGTACTGCAAGTTGCTATATACACCACATTCGTGGTGGTGCAAGTGCATCTACCAGGACATTCAAGGGTCCGATGGTAACCCTCCACAGCCACATAAGGGCCATCATTAATAAATTACAATAATTACAATGTTCACATTTAAACATCCGAGACCTGTAATATTTAGTTGTTCTTGACCCATTCATTTCCAGCAGGTCTTTAACATTACTGCCTCTACTATAAACTATATGTGGCTTGTCAACTAGTTTGTGTCTAAGTGTTGTGTCAAAACAAATGTCTCAAGCAGACTCCAAGATATTTAGTATTTCAAAACAATCATAGTTGTATTTCACTAGCATAACCTTATTATTTACTTGTAATTTATTATTATCATCTGTAACACTAGAATCTCACATCAAAATTGGATAAAACACAGTAGACCTACACCTATATCCTTCTCTTTTAATGCATAATAACATTTTAATAGGGTAACCCCTGTTTGTAAACATTCCGATCAATTTGTATATCTCACTTCTAAATTCGCTGTCGTCACTAATCAATCTTGATAATCTACACATTTGACCCTTCACAACTCCCTGCTTCTGGTGGGGGGGGGGGGGGGGGAGTGCCAACTGTCATAATGTAACAACCCATTAGAAAAGGTCAATTTCCTGAAAATTGTGGAGGTCAAAAAACATCTTTTTTCCTAAATAAAATGTCTAGGTAATCTCGGAGGGATGAATTCTGTGGGTAAATGATAAATAACTGGTGCTATTGTTCAAAAAACGCAAAAATTCATCCAACTCAATTTTAGTACCGCTCCATAGCACAAGTATATCATCCAGAAATCTCAAATATTTCAATACTTTGTGCATGAATTTAGACTTAAACACAAAGCAGTGTTTCGCCTTTCAGCATTGTGGTGTGCCCACTTTTTTATTTTTGTGTTTGGTTAATTACCACAAGCTTCCTCACAGACTAGACCTATTCAGACACAAGACAAGAGGTGTTTGATACATCCCAGTCCTAAACAACTGCAACTAACTGCTCAGATAATAAAATTTTAGTACCTTTAAGACCATTATTTTTGGAGGACATGCAACAGGTACTAAAGGAGGCAAGAAAACCTGCTAATAGAAAATCTCCACTTCAGTGAACTTCCATTCTATTGAAAGCATGGACTACCAAACTTCATTTCCTGGGAAATGAGCCACTTGGCCACCAAGGTGAACTTTGCCCTTTTCCCCACTGTAGTATGATCTTGGAGTTGGTATTTTTAGTTAGGTGGTGTGGGGTGAAGCCTCCCACTTGGGTGGGTTTAATTTGTTTCCGTTTAGTTTTTTTCCCTGGCCAAGTGGTTCATTTCCCAGGGAAAAGAGTTTGATAGTCTGTACTTTCGGATGAATGGAAGTTTGCGGAGGTGGAGTAAGCTGTTTGGAATTTGAACAAGTGTAATTTCTGTTCATAAAAGTAGACCTGAAAATCACATATCAGTAAATGAAAAACATTTTCCAGCTGGTGCCAAGACAGGAACCAGCACTCTTTAAGGGCTAGTGTTCTTTGGTTCTACATTATTCTTCTGAGTTACTAGCCTCTGGCCTATCTTACTCCACTATCAAGGTTCATTTGATGGCAATTTCAGCATATCTGCCCATGGATCCCCAACTTCCAATGCAACTTCATGAGAAAATGGTTTTGAAAGGAGTGTTGCATACTAAGTGTCCTAAAAAACATGTAGATCCTCCTTGGAATTTTAATTTTGTCTTGGAAAAATTAACTCTTGCTCCATTTGAACCAGCCCATCTGACTGAGTTGAGATTCTTAACATGAAAATAAGTTTTACTGATTGCTCTGATCACTTACAAGAAGGCAATTGCAAGCTGTTATGGTGGGTCAACCATGTCTCATTTCCATAAAGTTAGGGGCTCCTTAAGAACTAATATTTCTTTTATATGTAAAGTGGTATCTGAGTTATCTTTGAGCCAAGCTATCCATCTCCATGTCTTCTTTCTAGAAGCTAAATATGAGGGAGAATGGATGCTTCACATCTTGGATGTCCACAGACAGCTTAGGTACTGTCTTTACAGAGTTAAATCTTTTAAGACCTGTGATCAATTTTTTCACATCCTGTGAATGTAAGAAGAAAGGGAAAACTGTGTTAAAGCAGACCATTTCCAGATGGTTGTCTCATGCTATTATATTTTGTTATACTCACCATAACAAGGCAATTCCAGACAGGGTCAAGGGCTTTTCTACCAAATCCTTGGTTTTATCTATGGATTTTTGGAAAGTGTTTCAGTCTGTAGGTATACTCAATGCAGTAACTTGTTCCTCTGTACATACCTTTATAAGGCACTACAAAATAGATTCCTTTTCCAAATCTAGGACAGGCTTTGTTAGGACCATTCTTCAGGGGCTCCTGGACCCACATCCTTCTTCCTCCCAGGAAGTCTAATAAATGATAATCTTCCCCTACATCTTAGGCTACTGCAGCAGTGATCAATATGATGAACACAGTACAGTTGTGTAGGTAAACTGACCAGATGACTGTTGTTGCAGTAGGCACTTTCTCTCTCTCTGCATCCCTTTTATTTCTTACTGTTTTCAGTTGCCACAGTGATGATTTCTAACTTTATTTTCCCAGCATTGAACTTTTCAGGGCTCTAGCCTCCATCTCTTTGTTAGCATAAAAGATCTGAGGGGCTTGGTGCCCACACCATTTTTATGTCAGCTCAAGTCAAACTGACTAACACTTTTGGTGTTTTGAATGTGCCCTTGAAGCTTCAGAGTCTGGCCAGTTGTTAATTCCTGTGTCAGATAGAACCAGTACAGCTAATGGTACTAAAGCAGTGATCATTCGAACATCTGCTTTTTGATAAGTTTAGTTAGATGATGGTACTTTCTGAGATACCCTTTTCAGAGGGAAGGCAACACATTCAAGAAAAAAAGTGAAAAGTGGTTTCCTCTCACAGTGGTATAGAAGATTGTACAGATAGCAGAGATGATAAAGCAGAAGTTGATAATTGTCTAGATGTATGCTTTGCATGGAAGGACATAGAAGAGGTTGTACAGCCAATGTTTTGGATGGTGAAGCTGCACCTTCCGCCTTCAGGTAATCAGCTGAAGAAAATAACTCTGAGTTAGTGGAGTTGCATGTAAGCCACATAAATGTTAAAAAGCAGAATTGGAAGATGAGCCTTTAAACTGGGCAAGAGTGAGAGAACATAATCAAGGATGCTGGAAAGGACAGAGAATAAGATGTCTTGGCCTCCTCAATGGTAAAGAAAACAAGTCCATGCTGTTCGGTACAAATAAAGGACTCACTAAAGCCATTAGCCCTCTTCATATAAAAGAGTGAGACAACAACCTAAACGAATCTGCCACATAATTTGGATACTTTGACATTTGGCTTGATGAATCCCACACCTTCCAGGACCACATTTGGAAAGTCAGATCCAAAGACAACTACCTCCTATTCTGCATACAAAAGATATCTCATCTTCTCTCCTCTCACAACTTAGAATATGGGGATTCATGTTGATCCATTGATGGCATGTTTGACCAATGTAAATAAACCAAAACCTGTTTGCCAAAACTGTCTTCAGCGGACATTAAAACTGTTTTTTTTTTGCAAGGGGCAAGCCTCCCCTGCACCTCCATGTGGGTGGAAACTCTCACCAAACCCCCTAGAATTATATAATACCAACTCTGAAGTCACACAATGGTGAAGAAAAAATGGAATGTTCACTTTCCTTGAAGGTGATGAACTGGCTTCAGTTTCTTTGCATTTGCTGAAATCACCGTTGATGGATTGACATGTTCCAGAATATGGCTTACCCCATTTACCCCCAGTACAACCTTAACATCTCTTTCTAATACAGTGGGATATTTCATTGCCAACTTCCCCCATTGTGAACATCATTTCACTACATTGCAAAAGACAGATTGGCTGCCTATTCAAGACAGAGCAAACCTCCTTCTTGGCTCCCATTCTTAAAAATCCTGTGGAAAGACACAACACCCCCCTCCACCTTTGAGACTAAATACATCCAACCCATACTATAACCTAAGAAGCCAATTCACTAGTGGCCCTCTTCTTATAACTCTATTCACTAAATTTCATTCCTCAGACCACAGCTTCTTTGTTCTTGCCCCTAAATTGTGGAAATCATTGTCGCCTGATCTTACCAAAACCAGAGACTACAAACAGATCAGACTTCAGTTAAAACAATACAGACATAGGCCATATCACCTACCTCCCAAAGTTGCACTATTCTACTCATATCAGAAAACCTTGGCTGCTTAACCTCTTAACCCATCTGTCCTAGCCATTCTCTGCTATTTATATAGTATCTGCTTGCCCTACTGTCGGCTCCTGTATTGCAGCTCTTAATATTCTACAATTTCTGATCTCTTCCCTGCTAACTTGTCCTCCCGTATTTGTAGATACTATGTCCGTATTTTTGTTTGGACCCCATTTACCTCACCTATAACACCTATATTATGCATGTTATACTCCTGATCCAACTTCTTTGTAAACCATTTTGTAAATATGTGATTGTTTGCATCTATATTATATTATGTCACTGCACTGTATTAGTTATACCGGTAACTGTTGTTACTATGTATGTAATCCAGATTGAGCCTGCAAATCATCAAATCTGATCAGTGCTCTTTCCCCAGTAAATAAAAATAAATAAATAAGGGTGTTCCCATTACTACTTATGCACATCTTGAGTTAAAAGTTGATCTCTTATATAGAGTAAGCAAAGAAATGGAAGAAATTCTTCATCGCCTGCTCATGTCAAAACCTTGTGGAACATAGAGGTGGTTGCTGCATTGATGCCAGAGTGGCTTTAGTTAAAAAATGTAATATTGTGGTGAGTTTCACAGGAGTGTATTGAATTGATCAAGTTAGTAGAGTGTTTTTTTGGGGAATTTTCCCCTTTTTCCACTTTGGTGTGACCGTATGGTTGGTATATATAATTTAGGGGGTGTGAGGGTACATTGGGGTGCTTGCCTTTCTGTAAAAAAAAATATATGTGTGCTTTTAGGGTTTTCAGCTTTGCTGTTTCAATATTCGTAGCTGTTTACTAGTCTAATGACCACAAGGGCCTTTTCAAGCCTAGTCATGCACCCCAAATCTCTGACAAGTTCTGATACCCTTGATAAGTATAAGCATGGGCCTGGGAGATGAACCATTTACAGGTTACCTGTGTCCATTAGAGACATAGTTGCCAAACCAGGGATGAATTTCCGGTTTCCCATCCAATTGTCCAAGTTGCACTTGAATTGGGTTAGGGAGGAACTCTAACAGGGTAGTCTCTGGGATACATACCTATCTCTCCAGCAGGTTCTGTTTTTATCACAGGCAAGATTTAAGTCTTTAGAATGGGAAATCCTGGTGCTGTTTGTTTTTTGGATATGCAGGAGGTTCATCAGAGTGGAGTCTGACAATGCCCTATATACCAGGCATAGATCTCCCCTCAAAAGCCTATAGGAGACAGAATACAGGGATAAGGCCTTGGAGTGGTCTGCATAGGATGCATTACTTATGCCCTGTATTTTTTTAGTGAGGAACCTCGGTGGACATTCCAATTGTTGGATATGCCTGGTTCGGTACATACCAGAGTATTGTACTTCGTGATAGGTCTGATGAATGGTGAATGCAGTGGAACAATGACTTCCTTGAACTTAGATGCCATACCTTTGTTTATAAGTTGCGCAACATAGAATGATTTCCTCACCACTGTAGACAAGTGATAGTCAAAGGCTAGATTACTATCTATGTGTGTCCCTAAATCCCTGACTACTGGGTCATCTCTAAGGGGAATGTTGTCAATATGATAGTTAACAGGGATGGATGACTTCCCAAAAAGATATTATGCATTTCTTGGCATTTAGTTTTAGTCCATGGCTCTGACACCAGTTGTTTGTGTCAGCCCCTCCTGGAGAATATTTGTGTCAGTGTGAGATTCAATGACAGCTCCTAATTTGCAATCATCTGCAAATTTAGTCAGCCAGAGACCACTGACATTGGCCTTGACATCTGAGAAGTAAATGCCAAAAAGGAGCTGTCCAAGGACTGATCCCTGAGGGACTCCACTTGTGACGGGCCTCTTTGTAGAGGTGGACTCCCCAACTCTAACTTCCTGGATCCTGTCTGTGAGCCAGTTGGTTATCCACTGGATGACATACAGGTTTGTTCATAACCTCTTGAGTTTGTCAGCAATGCCTGAGTGGGGTATTGTGTCAAATGCCTTGGCCAGATCAAGGTAGGCAGTGTGAATGAATTTGCCCTCTTCCATTGTTTTGGTGACCTTCTCAAAGAAGTCTACCAGGCTGAGTAGACATGATCTGCTCTTGATGAAACCAAACTGGGCTGGGTAAAGTGTCTGGAGGTTTACTATATCTCTGTTGATCATTTCCATGATAATTCTTTCCATGGCTTTACATATAAAACTAGTGAGACTTATGGGTCTGTAGTTTCCAGGGTCTGTAGATGGCCCACCTTTGTGTAGAGGGATGACTGTTGTCTTTCTCTATTCATGAGGTACGAAGCCTCTTTGGAGGCTACAGTTAAATAGTAATTCTAGAGGCCCAGATTAGTCATGTTTCATGCTATTTAGAAGGCATCCTGGGATGCCTTCATCTTTCAGAAGCCAGTGAGTCAAAGAATCATTCTTCAGTTGCATATAGGTAAACTACTTATTTGGCACTAGTAATGACAGTTTTCCACTGTCACATGACAGGAGACCTCTTGAGGATGGATGAAGCTAAGGAACAGCACCAACCAAATTTTGCTGACTGGGCATAATGAAATAATGTTTTTGTCCAGAATGTCTGAAAGCTGCACCCCATACTGGATGTAACAGTCTTTTGATCTCAATGCCTGTTATAGAGGTATGATTTGAAGTCATTGCTGTGGACATTCTCAGGCCACTAGTGAGATCTAGCATTGGATATCTGTACAAAGCACACAGGACTGTACTACAAAATCTCCACATGAGGTGCTATTACTCAAAGCTACTGTTAAATAATTTGCTAAGGAAGTGCTACTGTTATTTTACAGAGTGGGTGTCCCTAAAGAGATGTTCACTGACCAAGGCACTCCCTTTTTGTTGAATATTGCAATGTGTATGCCAGCACTTTAAAGTTAAACTGCTGAAGACGTCCATTTACCAACCACAGAATGATTGAATAGTAGCAAATCTTAATAAATCACTGAAGTCCATACAAAGGAAAGTTATTGCCACTGCAAGGATGAACTGGGACCAGCTGCTATCCTACTTACTGTTTGTTGTAAGAGATATAACAGAAGTACCAGAGGCTTCTACTAAGTTCATCCTTTTTGAGCTCTTGTATGTCAGGTATCCAACAGGACTGCTTGACATTTCTAAGGATACTTGGGAAAAAGAGAAGACATCATTTAAAAGTATGATTGGACATGATATTCAGTTTGCAGAATAGATTAAAGCTCTTTATGCCCATATTAAAGGAACACATGCACAGACTCAAGGAAATTCAACAAACAATTTATATGCCCTACTGATATAATCTAACTCAGGAGATCTGGTAGTAGTGTTAATGGCATGTACATTTCTGACTAAGTGGCAAGGGCTATTATTGTGAAAGAAAGACCAAATGCAATGAAATAAGAAAGTCAGATAAGCAGGAAATAGAAAGATATATCATATCTATCATATTATTTAATTAGTTAGATAAAGCCATGGAAAGAAATGGAAACTGCTGGTGTTTGCTTGCTTGCTTGCAAGATGAAAGGCATTAGGAGAGACCGGAGAATCTCTACCTGAAATACAACTAGGTGAATCCTTATGAAAAGTACAAAGGCAGGATGTAAGATAATTTCTACCATTTAAATAAAAAGAATATTCTTAGAAATGCATCAGAGGACTAGTGTGATAAAATGTAATATACAGACAACACATGTAATGAATATTACAGTGACATTTTATAGAAAACAAGTCACACAAACATTTAGAAAAGTTTCAAACTACAAAACATTTATTAGGTGTGAATAAATCTATTATATTTTATTTTACTACCCTCAGTGGCATCTTTCTGGCTGCAGTAGCAAAGTGTGTTGTTTTTGGTAATTGGTTTTGTTCTGCTGCACATTTTAAACACTCATTTTTGGGTTCTGAGTTCCAAAAAAAAGTGAAGTCACAGTCTTACTGGTGCTGCCTAATAGTCGTTAAGCCTGGTGGAAATAACAGATTCTGAATTGACTTAAGAAAACTGAATAGAATTATAAAGTCTGATAGATATCCCATGCTCAGAATTGGTGAGTTGACAGAGAGCTAAGAAATTGGCAGAAGCTTGACATCCCTAGATTTGCAAAAAGGGGTATGGGCAAATATTATTTAAACCCTCTGCTGAACTAAAAAACAAACAATAACCAAAAAAAAAAAAATGTTGTAATCTCTGATGAACTGTTTCAATACATTGCTACCATCTGACCTACATGGAGCCCTGATGACCTTTCACAGGCTGATGGATAATATGCTGAAACTACACTCCTGATTTGCTGTGACTTGGCTAGATGATGTGCTTATTCATTCACAGGATTGTAGGTCATGCTTACCAAAAGTGTAGACAATGTTAGAATCCATAAGACAGGAA
>NC_056743.1:1490095477-1490115477 GCF_019279795.1 Protopterus annectens | reverse complement strand
TACATGCTGGGTAGTGTGATTTCAGTACTGGAAAATTGAGTAAGACACCACTTCAGATTCTGGGAGGAGGGACAGGGCTGTGTGAGAGGACACACCACTGGCAGAAATGAAGGGACACCCTTTACTGTAGTCCATTGCACAGCCCCACTCCAGTGCTTCATTATGTTTGGGAGAAAGACAGAGCTGCCTGGGAGGACACACCTTTTGCTGCAACCCATTGCACATCCTCTCTTTAGTGCTTTGTTGTGTGTGTGGGGGAAGCTTCTGGTGTCATTCAAAGGGGATCCAGTATCGCCCAGAATGATACCACAATATAAGAACAAAATGATTGACTTCAACAATTGGCTAAGCTTCTGGTGTCATTCAAAGGGGATCCAGTATCTGTCTGCTTGGGATGACATGAGCAACAGACCACAATGCTTTGCCAGATATGGTCTGCACCTGTCACCCCTGGGATTCAGGTTACTGGCTAATGCTGTTGCCACCCCTATAGTGCCTTTTTTTAGGCAAAGTTCAAAGGACAAAACCACCACTGTAACAGGTACAAGCATGCAAAATCTGAAGGTAATGCTACTCAATGCTAGCAGTCTAAACCTCAAAATGCACTCTCTCGAGGCACTCCTAAAAATGGAGAACATAGATATCTGTGCAGTAACTGAGGCCTAGTTCAAGGCTCCAGAGAGCACCCCTGCAATACCCGAACCAAAACACTAAAGGTGGAGGAGTGTCCATATTCACCAAGGATATTCACACCACCAGGCTAGTTGCCCAACACAATGCATCTGAAATTCTCCAGGTGCAACTAACACTAGGTAAGACTGCAATCCAAATTGTAGCTTGCTACAGATCCCCCACCATACCCCAAAATTTTCACTACACCTTTCTAAACATACTGGAAAATATTAAGATACAACCAAACACCCTAATACTGGGTGATTTCAACTACCCTGCCATTAACTGGGAAAACTACTCGTGTACCAACACCTTTGCCCAACGGTTCTTGGAATTCATAAATTCCAACACCCTGGATCAACTAATCCATAGTCCCACCAGGGGCTCCAATATCCTAGACCTAGTCATTACCAACATGGGAAATCGATGCTCCACACCTGTGGCCACCCCCTCGTTAGTCAGGTCTGACCATAAGCTAATCACCCTTAACATCCACATCCCACCCCACCCCCCCAGTAAGGAAACCTCTATAAAAAACTTCTCCAAAGCCAACTTCATGCTACTCAAGTCAGAAGTGACAAACTTCATGACACCCATGCAGACAGGAACTGAAAGTTCGACTGCTGAATCCTACACTAAGGCACTCTACGAGCACATCCACTCATGCATGAATCGTGCCATCCTAAATAGAACCAAGATGCTCCCCTCCAAAAAAAGAAAGCCAATCTGGTGGTCCCCTGCCATAAACAAACTTTACAACAAAAGGAAGAAACTGTTATAGAAAAGAGGAAATTCCCAGGATGCAAAAAACTCCCTTTCCAGCCTCAGTAAGAAACTGAGATCCCTCATAAAATCCTCCAAAGCTAGTTACACAAATAAAATTGCCAAAGATTCCAAAGACAACCACAAGGCATTCTATAACTATGTCAAGAATCTAAATGGCAATGCTCAGATCTGCTCTGAGTTAAAACAGAATGGCATTAAATATATTGATCCCAAGGATATTGCCAATATCCTGGCAGATCGATTTCAGTGCCAACTTCACCCCCCTCTCACCCCCTAAATGGCCCATCTTAGTACCAGAAGATTGCCAAATTCTGGTAATAATGACCACACAGGTAAAAAACTCACTCTCCAAAGCTAAGAATACAGCATCCATGGGACCAGATGACATCCCGGGCTGTGTACTACATGAACTGGCACCTCACCTAAGTGTCATGTTTAATCATAGCCTCACCTCAGGTTTTGTGCCCATTGAGTGGTGCAGAGCTACAGTTATCCCACTCCACAAGGGGGAGATCCACCTTGGATCCTGGAAACTACCGTCCCATCAGTCTGACGAGCTTTATCTGCAAGGCCATGGAGCGTATTATCATGGAACTTATAAACAAAGAGATTGGCAACCTTCAAACACTGGACACCACCCAGTTTGGGTTCGTGAAGGGCCAATCTTGTCTCCTGAACCTGACTGACTTCTTCAAATCAGTCTCCAGTGCCATGGACAAGGGTAAGGTGGTCCACACAGCCTATCTAGACCTCGCCAAGGCCTTTGACACCATCCCCCACTCTGGAATCATAGATACACTTACTAAGCTGGGCATTAATCCGTATGTCACCCAATGGGTTGCCAACTGGCTTACTGACAGAACCCACACTGTAAAAGTAGCCGACTCCAAATCCAGCTCCAGACAAGTGACAAGTGGAGTACCTCAGGGTTCAGTCCTGGGACCATTCTTGTTTGGCATCTACTTCTCTGAAGTACAGGCCAACACTAAGGGACTCTGGCTAACAAAGTTCGCAGATGACTGCAAACTGGGAGCCATTATTGAATCCACAAATTATGTGGATACTCTACAAAAGGGCCTTACAGAAACAGATGCTTGGTGCCAGAGCCATGGGCTCAAGCTCATTGCCAAGAAATGTATAGTTATCCCTTTTGGGAAAAAACATATACCCCTGAATTACCACATAGGTGGCAGTACACTAAACACCGAAAGTGTGATAAGAGACTTAGGGACACAGGTGGACAGTGGTCTCACCTTCGATAACCACATCACCACAACAGTCAGGAAATCCTTCTATGTGGCACACCTCATCACTAAGGGCTTTTCATCCAGAAAAAGGAGGTAATTGTCCCATTGTCCCACTAACCCTCATTAGACCCATTATAGAATACAATGCCTCATTTGGTATGTACCTCTCAAGACATCTGCAACAACTGGAAAGGCCGCAGAAATACCTTACTAAAAGAATCACAGGCCTAAAGCAGATGCCCTACGCTGACCACCTTAAAAAACACCAGCTATACTCTGTGGCATATCATCTACTCAGAGGTGATCTCTGCTTAACATACAAGGCCATGTCAAACCTAGGGCTGGTAGACATGCTACACTTAAAGAAATCCCAATCTCTCAGAGCCACACGCTCCAGGGATCTAAACCTTGTCATCACAATAAACAAAACATGCTGGAGGGATAGGTTCCTGACCCAGAGACTCCCCAGACTCTGGAATAGACTGCCCATACATGTCAAGCAGAGTGCCTCTTTGGCCCTCTTTAAAAGGAACCTTGACGATTGGATGGGAGAAAGGAAATTCACCCCGGGGATCACGTCAGTCACCCATCTAGATGGGTCCAGGGAAGTAAATAGTGTGAGAAGAAATAGCCAGGGAATTGGTATGGCTAGGCTTGTATAGGCCCTATGGCTGATAGCCTAGTACCAACCCATGAACCTATGAACCTATGTATTGGGCAGCATGAAAAATTTTAAACCATCCATGATGACTGTCGAAAACGATGACCCATACTGATAAATACTCAGCCTGGTGAAGGGGAATAAATGGGTTGATTGTCCAGGACGGTCTGATGATAGACAAACAGAGGAAGCAAAGAGAAGGGGAAAAAAGATCAACATAGTGTTTATACTTCACTGCAAGGAAACAAAATGTGGTCACAGTTACCTTATTGGAGTGCAGCTAGCATGGGATATTTGTATTTATTTTGCAAGTATCATAACATTATAAATTCTTGTAGCAAATAGGGTAAAACTGATATGCCAATACCCAGGAAGCATTACTGTACTACATGTTAAAAGGACGGTCAGTACATTGCAGAAGAAGGGAGCATGAGTCTGATAGGATGTGGAAGAACACAAGCTGTAATTAGTTTCTTCTTATTTATGAATATTTGTTTGATGGTAATATCTCCCATAATAACTTGAAAGTGGCGAATGTTATGAGGTCTACAGCACTTTAGGGTTTCAGAGTCATTCTTGTATAATGACAGATGAGCTTACTACTGTTGTTTAGTGCCATAATTGCACTTCTGCAAATATTTACATTTGGACTAGTGATACATGCAAATGTACATATTACATATGAACATGTTTTCATAACTGTATGCATAACTGAGTGGGGAAAGGAGTAGTTATCTTGGCAAGATGTAGGAGAAAAAGTAAGATCACAGTTACCCATATATTGCACAGTGTACATGTGATATTTTGTTTTTTTTCATAAACATTGTAAAACTGTGAATGATTTCTATAACTGGATTACAATAAAATAGACATGGTGTTTATTTGGAAGCATTGTTGGATTGCATATTTCAAGTCTTCTTAGCACACAGCTAAGAAAATTGACATAACCAAATGAGGATTCACAGTGACAGAGATATTGTAGTTTTTTCCTGTGTTGTATTATGAGCATGAGCTATATTGCTAATATTAAAATTGCTAACCTGAACCACAGGCAGTTTTTATGGAGCTTTATGATATCAAATGAAAGCCTGCATAATGCTACTAAAGTGCTTGCTATTTAAATTGTATGCTTTCAGAGATACTTACAGTTGGATGACTGCTAACTTAATAAAATATGTTCAGTTATCACAGTTTGTAAGTGTCTTCAAAATGGAATAAAACTGTCTAATTCAAAATGAAGGTCATATCTAAAGGATCAAAATTGCCTTTGATAGGCAGAGGGCTATATTATATAGGACTATATAAAGCAATATACACTTTTGTCCTCATTCCAATAGGGCTTATCGACTGTAGGAATACAATGACAGCAATTTGGACCTAACTGATGACACCTACTAATCATGGATAAAGTTAGACTGACAGGACAGTATTTGTTGACCTGCCTAAGGACTTTGCTTTGGTAAGCATTGCCTACTCTGTCACCCCTCCTGGGAACGGGCATAAGTGAAAAAGCCATAGACTTGTACAAATAGTTTTAAGGAAAAGAAAACTGTAAGTTAAGATATGCAACTCCCTGTCTAACTGTGTACCTGTTCCTTAAGGAACATTACAAGTCTCAGTCTTATCATGTCTCCTTTTTTCTTGCATCTTCTTTAATACTACTGTGACCTATCATCCCTACCGATTGTTCTCTGTGCAGACAGCATGCAAATTTATAGGTAAGGCCCCTCCCCTAAAACAATGAGAAAGATACTAGATTAATACCTGGATAGGCTAAACTTCTGGTTCTCCAAACAACATTTAACCTCAAATCCCCAAATTACGAAATACATCTTGTTTTTTACTCCTTAAAAGCTATCCAGAATTTCTGTGGACTGGCAAATTTATATTAATCCAACTTTTCTTACTGAAAGTGTGATAGCATTCCGCTACCTGGGCGCTGTCTGGCTAGATAAAAAAATAAATTTCCTTTACCACATTCCATTCAGAAAAGCAATGAAAAGTCAATTTTTCATCTTGAAAGATATCCCAATAAGGTAGTTCTGCTCTAGGAAAAGGCGTGGTCTTGGCTCAACTTGAATGTGGCCTCTCCATTACAGCCATAGTTTCCCAAAACAACCTTAAATATTTGCATGTTACAGTTAACAAAATATGTAGAATCATAGTCCTCTCTCCTAGACAGGAATACAGTTGGCATCTCTTATCAAAAGCAAAATGGCTATCAATTCAATAATGTGTGCATTTACTCCTATGTTCTCTCCAAGTCATGTAACCCCTTTTCTAGCCATCTCATAATAAGATAATCCAACTACAACCACTGCTTTTGAAACCATAATGCTCCTACACTTCCTACCAGAAGAATTGCTACTTTATCTTGTGTCCTATAAGTAGTTTTGCAATCTGGTGCCCCATGAAGTCTGCACCAATTCTGATCAAGGTTATGTATGTTAGGTAACACTATTCATACTGCTGTTTTTTCCCTGCTGTGTCCCTAGAAATAGATTCATAGGTTCATAGGATGATACTAGGCTATTGGCCCAGAGGCCCTTATAAGCCTAGCTAAGTATTTTAACCATGTTCTCACAAAGTCAGCACCTGTTTCCCCTGTCCAGCAGGGACACAGGTGGGAACCCAGGGGTGTATTTTCTTTTACCCATCCAGTCGTCAAGGTTCCTCTTAAAGAAGGATAGTGAGGTACTCTGCTTGACATGGAGAGAGAGTCTATTCCACAGAAGGGGGAGTCACTGGGAAACAAATCTATCTCACCAACAAGTTCTAGTAATGTCACAGACCAGGTTGAGGCCTTGCATGCAGGTTGCGTGAGTGGAGTTTGACTTATGGATATGCAGCAACTCCATCAAGGCTGGGTCTGAGACGCCCTTGTATACCAAACACAGGTCACCTCTGAGCAGTCTTTATGAGACTGAGTAGAGAGACAGGGCTTTTATCCTATCTGTATAGAATAGGTTTTTGAGACCCTGGATTTTCCTGGTCAGGAACCTAAAAGTGCAGCCCAATGAAATTTGGAAGTCAGTGTGGGAATCCCATTTGTTATTCAGGCAAAGGCGCACACACACACACCAAGTGGGCTGGAGTGAGATTAGAGCCCCTACTTATCTAGTCCTACACTGCCACAGCTGACATCTTTTACTGCATTAAGAGTAGTAAGATATCACACTTCATTTATTACCATATGGCCTAAGGTTAGATGATCAGTATTATCTTATGTCTTACTGCTATGATTCTGTTGAAAACCCATGAAAATACATGGCTAGAATTTGTATTACTGGCCTATAGACGTTATGTTTTCACAATATTAACAGTAGTATGTTTGATATGACATATTAAAGTAGCACAAAAAAATAACATCTTGTTGATATTGGTACATATATATACAAATATATAAATAGATATACATATATACATGTATACACAGATACAGATACAGAAGGTTAATTTGTATTTTAATAAATTATCTCTGACATTGTATGCATCGTATGTCTCGATATATAAAAGATATTTTTATTAGTGTTTTAGTGTGTCCCTTTAACTCTGTAGAAAGTGCCTGAAGCATTAGGTTATTTTCATTGATGTTAGGTATAGATTGTTGAATGATTAAAATCATCCAAATTGTCTCATTTGTAAGCAACTGTAATATAAACACCCTACAGATCAATGTGTTCCAACTGTGAGAAGGGACAGATTTTATTTACATTCTTGATTTAACCACGTTCACATGTCTATTGACATGTTCACTGGAGTTGTGAGCAAATAACACCCTTGGATAAGTAGCCTAACCTAGTACACACAAGCGTCATGCTCAGCAGTGTTTAACAAGCATTTCCTGGAGTGGTCCTCTGACACAAACTGTCTGTCATTGCCTCACTGTATTCCATGCTATGTGCATCCCTACATGTCAGCCTTAGGAAATGCCCCTCAAGCATACTGTAAATAATATATTTGATGACAATAAGATGTATTTAGCACAACAGGAATTCAGTTTGTGATTATATAGTGATATAGTAAGGATAGCACTTGAGGATGAAGGCACGAGACAGGAATGGAATTGATATATATCAGGATTAAGTCTAGTGAGAGATGTGCTGCTTGTTTTCCAAAGTGCCTTTAAATCATTACAGTAACTGTAAGCTGAACTTCATAACTGACACTGTTTAAGGCCATATATGATGAGCCTCATCACCACTGAATGTAAGAGTGAATACTCATGTTACGTATTTTTATTGTTTATTTTTAGTAAATGCAGCATGGAAAAAGGCATTTGTTTATTTTCAGTTCAGATACAAAAAAGGAAAAAGTGCAGCCAGTAACATGTACATCCTATAGCAGAAATGGTAACATATGCATCATTAGTATAGGCAGGTACTGTGTATGAAGTCCGTACTGTAAACCTTTGTAAGTAATTGTAAGCAGAGAAGCAGAGCTGAATAGAAGATGTGTCTCCATAACTCTTTCATAAACCAAACATAAAACTGGATGTTAAACATAACTAATACCACATTAACAACACACTTTTGGTCTGTTTCAGCAAGATAATTGTAAAATCCTCACTGCACAATCCCCTGGGATGTGAAATTTGTTGTATCCCTTCCAGCCCTTAATGAATAAAGGATGCTGGCATAATGGCTGGAGATTTCCATTGTAACTAACATCTCTAGAGGATGTGCAGATGGACCAGTCAAGAAAAAAAAATAAATCCCATAGTATCTCCAAGACATACAAGTGTCAAACTGTTTTAGGTGATTGCATGTACATCGCTGGCAAGTAAAATATTTTGGAAGGACTTACAGTATTCTTATGATGTCTTAACTAAAAGAGAAAGAAGTCTGCCAGTCAGTACTGGACTTCTAAGTTGCCTGACACACACCATCAACTAATTATGCTGTGTGTGGCACTGAGCTGACATACTTTTCAGACAGGATAACATTCAGGCTCTTCATTTGCAATTGAGTCTGTCTTTTAACTGATTTCATAATAAGTATAATTTATTTTTGAATGCTGTAGAATATCTGCTCTGTATGAACTATTCTAATCAGTTGCATTATCACTGCTAACTTTTGTCATAAAATAGTATCTTAGCTAATATATGCAGTTTTTTATTTCCTTAACCAAATCATGTTGTGAGATTGAAGAGTTAATTGTAAGGTATTAACTAAACTAACCATTGTCCTGCTAGTGAAGCGTTCAGTTGTATACGGAACACAAGCCACATTAAAAATCCATTACCCTGTACAGTGGTTTACTTCAGAATAATGGTCCTCATTTTACCTCATAACTTGTTAGTATAATATTCTGATTTGTGGCTCATCATCACACTACTCAAAGACCAGTGCTGTGAATTCAGGAAGTAAAACAAATCAAACTGTAGTTCCAGATTATAAACAGCAAATTAGTTTTTAACTGCAACATCATTAAATTGTTTTTGCAGAGGAGCATCAACCCCCCCCCCAGTTCCCATACCCCTGATAATTACCTATACTAACTGTGAGTTTGCTGTAGCTCAGAGAAGGAGGCTACTTAGAGATAATACACCCCCAAACATAGTAGATGTTTACCCATTACCTCAGATAAGGGGCTACTTAGAGATGACACACCCCCAAACTTAGTATATGTTTACTCAGATTTGCTATATCAGTTTCACCATTCTGAGGACTATAGTTATAGGGCTGGATTCAGAAGGTGCCACTGCCAGCATTAATTCATAATATGGGCTGCTATCTCTGATGACGAGCCCTTCTAATTCAGAGACGGGCCCACTTCAGTTATCCTCCACAGTCTGTGGGATCAATGTGGTGCCCCTGCTCCTTGGATGACCTACATGCTAATGAGGCATTCCTAGGGAGTGGCCTATGTGCTGTCTCCCCAGAAATTCTTGCAATATGGGATTTATGCAAGTGAGTGATTCAGAGAATCTCTTGACTGCATATGTTAGCTCAACTGGCTGAGTTAAATAACTCAGAAAAAAGTCTACACTTATTCATTACTTTCAATGGATGAGACCATGTTAGTGGTAAGTGCCAGGGAGTTTAGTGGATAGGTAGGAGTGGGTGTGTGTGTATGTATATGGGTGTTGTTTCTTGTGTTAGTATTTACAGAGGATGAGTAGTCACAGCAGTGTGTGTGTGTGTGTGTGTGTGTGTGTGTGTGTGTGTACGCTGCACACCTGTGAGCGTGACTGTGTGTCTGCCTGTGTAGTCTCAGTAGGTGGGTTAGTTATGGGATTGGTTCGGTACAGGTATGTGTGTATGTCTCTGTGAGATCCTACTTTATTGGGGTGCACACACTAGACACCAGGAATACTCTATAAAGTTGGAAAAAGTGTTTGAACCCTGTACCGTTGAAACAGAAAGAAGATCTTTACTCCACAGTGCTAACACTTGATGCCAGGGAGATGATTTACATTATCCAAGAAAAAAAATACAAGGGGGAAAAAGCTTCAAAGCCTGTAAAGAGAAGTAACTTCTTTATAAAGCAGAGGTTTAGTCTTCTGCATTAACACTAGCCATCAGGGAGGCTTTTGAAGTATTACCCGTCATCACCTTAAAAGATAATGATAAGTGGGAGAAACACTGCAAAATGTTTACCCCTGATACACAAAGCAGCTCCTTAACAAAGCACAGCTTTAGACTTTTACAGCAACTGAACATTTTATTAAGGGCTAGCTTGTGCATCCTGCTGCATTTTCTGAAAAATAAGCCACATGCAGCTCTTAATGTTCGGCATTATTGACTGATTATAATGGTCCTTAAGTTACAAGGGACATGGTGGATATAAGAGGCAAAATCAGAAGTGCTCTGTAAAATTAGGAATAGTTGAGAGGATGGAGCTGTGTCTGTGTGGGGAGGTTGACCTACCTATAAAAGGCTATGCTAAAGACTTCCAGATGAAGCTAGAAGGAACACTAGATGACTACAAGGAGAATTTTTAAAATATTCCTCCAAGACACTTATATCAGTAGAGCTACACGCATACTTCCCAACCTCTAAGAGCAAGAAATCCAGATAAAGCCATAAATAATAGGGGGACAAAAATCAGGGACAGATTTTAAATATTGCTCTTAAAAAGTTGGAAGAATAACAGGTTTAACATTAGCATACATTTTCTGAAGGATATTAAGTCTAAACCTAAGATATATGCAGTTATTTAGTAATGTCAATCCTAAAAGGTTTGCTATCTTCTTCTTCTTTCGGCTTTTCCCGGATAGGGGGCACCACAGGGGATCACCTGTCTGCTCATGATTGGAAGTGGAGTTTTATCATATTGAGTTGCCAGCCCGGCACCCATCCTTCCACAGAAGGTACACACATGCACACACTCGTGCCTAGGGCCAATTTAGAGTGTCTAATCCACCTACAGCATGTCTTTGGGATGAAACCGGATCTCCCAGAGGAAACCCACATGAGCACAGGGAGGCTATACAGACTCCACAGAGAAGGCACCCCAGCTGAGAATCGAACCAGAGAACCTCTTGCTGTGAGGCGGCAATACTAACCGCTACACCACCACGGCCACTGTCCTAAAAAGTTTTCTATAAAAACACAACTTTTATGAGGAGCAGACCAAAAATATGAGGCAAAAATATGGACAGTTAGATGTCTGGCAATTATCAGTCTTACAATCTGGCAGTCTTGCAAGTCTAGAATCATTATGTACTTTAACAGTAAGAAGAGTGGAACTTAGTTTGGTATTACTGACTGACTGTAATCATCCATAATTTATGAGAGCAGGGAAAACATAAGATGCTACAACAGATGTCTGTGTGTAATTTCAGACACCCCAAGCACAAGGTACATCCATTTTTTTACTTTTATTCCTCACATAAGGGGAAAGAGCACCAGATCACAGAATGGACCTTTTTTTTTTTTTTTTTGCTCCTGATGCAGAATACAAAGACAAGACTCAGAGAACCTGGCACTCCAGATCGGTGAGTGGACCTTTTTTGCACCATATTGGGAAGCAGCACCTGGCACCATATGAATCAGTTATAGGTGTGTGTATGTGTGTGTGTGTGTATGTGTGGAAAGGTGTGTGTGTGTGTGTGTGTGTGTGTGTGTGTATGTGTGTGTGTGTGTGTGTGTGTGTGTGTGTGTGGGAAAGTGTGTTTGTGTATATATATATATATATATATATATATATATATATCTACATAAGTGTGTTTGTGTCTGTGTGTGTGTGTGTGTGTGTGTGTATGGAAGAGTGAATGAGGGCAGTTGAATTAGCCAACATGGCCTGCCTCTGGTGATTACCAAGGAATGTGTTGATTAACACTAGCAGTAATGCCGGGAGATTAAGAAACATGCAAATTAGCCAGTAATGAAGTCTTTCCTCATTGCACCTAATATGCAATAGCCCATTTTAGTTACAGCTATTACCAGCCATGGTGGGATTCTTTATTAAACTCAGGAATAGTTCATAATACCCAAATTCTCTTTCTGTGCAACTATTTAAGGTTTTAAAACAACACCATGCTAATGCAATAGTAAATGTTGGGGGGAGGGGGGTATGGGTGATTGTAATATTTACCAATATTTACCCACAATGCTGAAGTTTGCCCACAAGGGTGAAACCAGAATGGTCTGCCAGAAGAACTACTAAGTCAAGTGATAGACACCCCATGCCATAGGATATTGTTGCAATTTGGTACATCTTATTAAGTAAGTTTAGTTGATTTGTGATATTTGTTGTCTATAGTTTGCGGATGAATATTTGTTAAAAAAAGTCCTCCATATTTTGTGCAGGTTGTGCATTTAATTTATATGTACTTGACTTATAATATGTTTATTATTTTGGCTATGTTTTTATTTTATAGGCTTTTTATTTTCTCATGTCTGGTTGTGGCTCCATTCTAAACTATAATGTTGTAGTTACGTCACTTGGGTTTAAACTGCATAAATGTGTTTAACGTTTGAAATACTCTTTTCCCCACTCTGTGTGAGCATATTGTTGAGCACATTAAATTATCTCGTACAAATCCTCTCCAGGTCACCTTCAGCATAGTATCCTCTGTCTCCCTGCTGGGAGGTGAACTAGTGACTGGTGGCAAGCCAGCATCAGAGACATCTGGTGGTGAGACCAAGGTGACTGACACGGCTCTCCTTCTGCAACCACAAGTGGACCTTTAGGCGGATGAGACAAACAATAACAACTAGCACAAACTCATATTATACATAACACTGCAGCTGCACAGTACAGTAGATCACACAGTGCATACATAGACTTCTGGGAGAGAGACTGTTGCTGCCTGTAACATATCTCTGTGCTGGTCTGAAGCTCCCTGGCTGCTCTAAAGCAAAGTCAAAAGGCATCAGTATACCAATGGACCTATTAACAGAATATGAAATGCAGGTCAGGGTGGTCCAGCCATAGGTGACTTTATCAATGACTGCACTGTTTAATAGAGTGGGATGATGCCCATAACATCACTCAACATCCTGGTATCCACCTTGTGCAATGGTACATTATAATGTCCTCACAAATTATTGTCCAAGTCCTTATAGAGGAAGAACAGGAACCTTTTGCTCTCTCTTGGACATCTGTCAGGAATTCTGTTATTCTCAGCATCTGTGGAAGCAATGTCCACTCATACTCAATCGACCTGAGGACCATGTGTGTGGATATATATTCACATGTCACATGATGCACAGCAGGGTGCTACCAAATATTCATTGGGCAGAGCTGAAGTACTGCAAACAGCATAGGCTGTCATAGTGTCCGTGTGTTCCTTGCCTTGGGGAAAACATTAAAGTGTTGGTGAATGTGAACAGTGTGTTGAATTAAGGCAGCAATTCAAAGATAAGTGTGTTAAATGTCCTCTTTAGCAAAACTGCCATGCTGAGAGGCTCTAATTAGTTTGCTGTAAAGCGCTGGCTAATTTTATATGAGAATGTTTTAAGACAAAAAGCTGTGGAATCCGGACTTTGCAGAATATGACTTTGAACTTTAATATAAGCATTCAGAAGGAAGACAAGGCATCCTGTAATGCACCCCTGATTGGTACTCAACAGCCATGGTGGATGGCAATAACAGAGACATAGATGAAGTGGGAGTTAGGGGTGTGGGTACACAGTGTTGTGGTATGGCATGGTTCCTGACCCAGAGACTCCCCATACTCTGGAATAGACTGCCCATACATGTCAAGCAGAGCACCTCCTTGGCCCTCTTCAAAAGGAACCTTGACAATTGGATGGGAGATAGGAAATTCACCCTGGAATCATGTCAGTCACCCTGCTAGACAGGGGCCCAGGGAAGTAAATATTGTGGGAAGAAATATCCAGGAAATTGTTTGGCTAGTCTTGTATAGGCCCTAAGGCCGATAGCCTAGTACCAATCTATGAACCTATATCTAGTTGAAGGGGCACACTGTGGGCTATGTGTACATTCCACACAGGACATGATGGCCCTGTACATATGTTAAGGTATGGCAATTCATTTTATGTGGAGAGAACAGGGCAGGTAGATTACTATGTGAGGGGGATCAATACACTGATGCAAGAGGGGGTGTCATAGTAACATGCCCTTTGCCGCAATGTGTACATGAAAAGGAAAAACTCCCATAACACTACTGTAGACAACTAACTTGCCACCAAAAGTGGGGAGTACAGCACACATATGTACTGGATATCCAGAGAAGGCTATGTGCATATGCAGTAATACACATGTGTAACCCGCAATTATACAGGTCTTGGCATGTATCCATGAGAGAAACAATGCCTGGAAAGGTTCAGTACCAGGAAAAAGAGATGTTACTGCAGTTTCCTTGAACATATGTCATGTAGAACCTGAGCAAAGGTAACATTGTCAAGGTTTATTAGGACCAGGTGTGGAATTGAGTGGTGCAGCTGTAGGCAACTATAACAGGTGCGCAGCAAAGGGAAACCAATATACTACTGCATTCCAAGGCAAAGGAGATTGCCAGGGACATGTCCATCACAAGTGGTGGACCTCCAACATAAGCACCTCGCAGAGTTTCCAGGTGCCTTTGTCTGTGTAGTGGGAGCAGGCCTTTGCACAGACATGGATGATGAGGATGGGTCCCCAAGATCCCCTCTGCAGGACATCACCTTTGGTGACATTTTGGAAATGATGAAGCTGAGGGTGGGATGGTCCACTGATACATCCTCCCATGAAGAGTCTGTTTTCCTCATGGCTTTTGGAGCTGGGTCTTCTACCTCCTGGGTGGTACTGCTTGCTGATGTACTCATAGACCTGGTAGTTCAGCAGGCTTGGAAGGATCCTGACACAGCAAAACCAGTCCCTAAAAAGCAAGGCAAAATTTTAGTTGCATCTGAAGATACAGCACACTGGAGCAAGGCTCCCCTAATAGATGTCATGGTTGTGGCGGCAGCCAGTAAAAAAGAGCTCTCTGAGGAAAGTACATCTGTTCATCTGCCCAGTAGGGAACCTAGAGCTCTAGACAGATTTAGGAAATGGATGTATGCTTCAGTGACGTCCACACTTAGAACGCTGAACTATTTGGCCCACATGATACATTTCGAGAGTGATCTTACAAAGATATTCACTAAGTCCCTCTTAGGTAAGGTAGTCACAAAGTCCTCCTTCGGTAACCTACAGTCAGACATCCAGAAGACAGTAAAGTCCCAGCTGGCTACCTTACAGTCAATGTCTAACGTATCCATGCATCTCATGGTATGGCTAGAGCAGCAGTCAACAGCACAACCATCTGCTGACATGCTTAGATGTGACTATGAAGCTTTGCAGAAGGCTTCATGGTGTCCTTCCTTAATGCTCCCTTTGATGAATCCACAGTCTTTAGGCCAAAATCTAAGGAAACTCTCACCAGCAGTGAGCAGGATGATAAGACCCTTTCTGGCATTAAAATCTGCTTCTCCACCCTTCAGAGAAACTTCTCCAGGAATCAAAGAAGTGGTAAAAAAGTATGGTTCATAAAATCTCCCAAGAGGAAGAGGCAGACCACAGAAGCAATGGTTTTGTTCTTCCTTTTTTTTTGAGAAATCCTTTCAGTACTCCTGAAGGATTGCCTGACTGTCACCCTCTGGAGATAGTCAGGTGGGTGCTTATCCCTGCACTCTCAAGCCTGGCATGCTATGTAATATCCTTTGTTTCCCCTCCTTTAAAGAAGCGAAGGATTCCCACAGTACCATCCCATTATTTGGACTCCACAACAACAGACACCTTAAAGCTGTTAAAAAAAAAACAGAGTCATCCAACAGATCCCTCCAAACCATTTAGAATCTAGAGTCTATTCCAAGTTCCTTTTAATTCTGAAAAAGACAGGGGACCTAAGGTCTAGTTTGGACTGCATTCATCTCAGTCAGTTTGTAAAGCAGACAAAGTCCTGGATGGTCATGGATCAGTCCAGTCTACCTCTGCTGAAGAAGGAAGATTGGATGTGTTTGATACATCTCCAAGATGCCTACTACTGTATCAAGATTTCAAGATGATCAAGGAAATTTCTCCAATTCTGGCTTGGAGCCAATCATTTCCAATTCAGGGCACTGCCCTGTGGTCTTACCACAGTCCCCGGATATTCACCAAGTGCATGGCAGTGGTCACAGCTCATCTCAATCTGCTAGGGTTCCTGGTGTTCCCATACATAGATGATTATCTCCTCACTATACCAACCAAGGATCTTCTACTCCAGCAAAGGGATTTCTTGCTCCAGTTTCTCCAACACTTGGGGATCACAGTCAGTCACAGCAAAAGCATATTAATATTCATTCAACAAAAAGTATTCATTGGATTGAACACGGCAGACCAGATAGCTTCTCTACCAGAATCTAGAATAGTTTTTCTATGGTAGACAGCCTTGCAAATTTTTCAGCACCCCTCTCCACCTGCAGGACTTCTCTTTTAATTGCTAGATCTTATGGCTTCCACTATAATGTTAGTTCACTTAGCGAGGTACTAGATTAGAATTAGTTCATGGACACTTTCACTACAGTGGTCCCACTTCCTTTATCCTCTTCATTCTTTCTGATAACAATGAATATTCCTGGCATTTATTTTTTTTTCTTTTACATTTGTTTTCCAGGGAAGTCCGACTGGGCAGGGGTTGCCCATTTTCAGTGGAGGCCTGGGGAGAAAAGCTCCATACAGTAAGCCAAAGACATGACACATATTCTACTCCAAAATGTAAGAAAAAGATACAGAGTGTTCCATAGATACTGTATAACACATGACACCATTATAATACAGATTACAAAGTTAAAAATAACTTGATAGTTTTATTGAGGATTTCAATTGCAAAGATTGTTAGTTAAGTCAGCATTGTTACGTTGAAAGAGTTGAAGCAAAATGCTATAAGACTGGTAAAATCTGAATTACAAAAAAAGAAAAGAACAATATATATTAGTGGACAAATTTAGCAGATTCATTCTACTGCCTCATGAGTGGTCACTCGGTCAAATAGTGGTGAACCAGATATTCAGCCTCTGTGGCCAACCATGCTGTGAACTTTCTGCTTCGCACCTAAACTTAAAATGCAGCAGTTACTTCACCCTAATCCTTCACAGGGACAATCACTGAGGGACACTCTAGTCCACAGTTGGCTTTCAGATTTCTATATGTCTTTTCCCCTTTTCTCTGACAACAAAGTTTGCTCAGAAAACAATGAAGTGCAAGGCCAATATAATCCTTATTTCAGCTATCTGGCCTCGACATGTGTGGTTCACCTTACTCTGGCCTCATCTACTATGCCCTCCCTAGACATTAGATAACCTTCCAGGTCTTCTGATTCACTTATCTGAGCAGCCTTACCCAAATACAGAGATATCGAAGCTAACTGCATGGTTTCTTCAATTTTAACAGTGGCCAGAGATAACAGGCTTTCCAGTCAAGTGGTTCATATTATCTGCTCAAAAATGAGCAGCAGGAAAGTTTACCTTAGCAAATGGAAGAGATTCTGTATTTAGCCAGCAGCTAAAGGAATAAATCCCTTTTCAACTCCACTTCCTTCTATCCTAGATTTTTATTAGATCTTTTTCATAAAGGTTCCAGTTTTAACAACAATCAAAGTGCAACTAGTTCCCATTTCTTATTTCCATGCTGGACACAATCAAATGGCTGTAGCCTCTCTAAAGATTTCAAAGGCATTTCTGTAAGGAACGTTGTTATTGAGACCTCCTATAAGGGATCCTATTCACTATGGGGCATAACTATTGTACTTTAAGCATTAACAAAACCTCCTTTTTAACTAGCAGCTTCAACAGACTTAAACTACCTTTCTTGGAAGACTATTCTTCTTGTGGCCATCACTTCAGCTAAAAGAATTTCTGAATTACAAGCACTCTGTTGCAAACCTCATTATTTGGTTTTCTTTGAGAACGAATCCTACTGTCATCCCAAAAGTGGCATCTGAAATCCACATTAACAAAGCCATTAATTAACCAGTATTCTTTCCACAATTTTCTAATAAAGGAGAATATATTCTGCTTCTATTACTCAGACAGCTTCGATTTTACCTCCGCAGGACTAAGGATTTCAGAAAATCTCATTAGTTATTTGTAGCCTTTTCTAAAGCAAAGCTAGGTCAGAATGTTTTGAAAGTCACACTGCCTAGCTGGTTGTCTGACTGCATAGCATTTGCCTACAAAAAATTGGAGCTCCCTTTAGCTAAGAAACCAAGAGGTCACTAAGCAGGGACTATGAATGCATCTACTGCTTTTATACACAGAGTTCCCATAGACAAAATCTGTGCTGCAGCAACCTGGTCTACAGCCCACATATTACTCATTATAAACTTGATATACAATCAAGGTCACTTATATATTTCAGTTCCACCATTCTCAGGAATATTGTTCCTTGATATCTCACAGGGTTGTGGCAGCTAGGGAATCTGTCCAAAAGGATGAATCAGGGTACATATCACATTGTCGAATTGTTAAAAGTTCGAACGTCATATGGTCAAACCCATATAACCTTACTTTTAACAGTTCAAAAGTTTCAATGTAGATCTCCGTACAGTGCAGAATGGGAAGATTTACGTTTCCTGTATTGTAGTGCAATCTCAGAGTTGGTATATTTAAAGAGCGGGGGGGGGGGTGCATGGGTACTTGCCCCCTGCTTAAAATGGTCAGGTAGGTTTTTTGTGGGTTTTTTTTTTTTTACATTTTCGAATTGTTAAAAGTTCGATCATATGGGTTCGACCATATGACGTTCGAACTTTTAACAATTCGATAATGTAATATGAACCTGAATCAGATGAAAAAAAAAAGCACTTCAAATGAAAGCTATCAACTCACCATCACAATAGATCTGTGTTGTCTTCTTTTTGTCCAGTTCAACATTCCTCTGATCATCCTTCTTACAATTTTTTCCCTGGTGCTTCTCTTTGATCGAATGGACCTAACCAGGAACCTTATCATCTCACAACCTCAGCTGGTTGTTTTTCTCCAGATTATTTTCTGGTATAGGATTCAGTTGTTATATTCTATGAGATGATAAAAGACTTTATTAGCTGGTAAGTAGGCAAACTTGATCTGAGGTATTTGATGGAAGAGAGGGAATGTGGGTCAGGGAGGAGTCAGAGCCCTGGATGCACAGCTTCTAAAGGCACTCAGGATGGATCCAATAACCCAAAGGTTGAACCAGATGAAAAGAAGACAACATGGATCTATGGTTATGGACAGTACAGAACTTTCATTTTTCTCATCTCAGGTCTGACCCAGCAGCTGTTTCTATTTCTTCTCCAGCTACTAACAACTTTTTGGTCAATGCTAATCAGTGTCCTTCCGACAAGGATGATAACGCCTTTGCCAGGTTTGGGAAGAGAATTTATTTCTTCTGAAGTTTTCTGAGGATGCCATATCTGAGATTTCAAACTCTCCTTTGGATAAGGAGGCTTAGTCTGGTCTTTCTGCTAAACAGGTACTGAAACAGTTTGATGAAACAGGCAAACTGATACAGAGAGTTACTAATAGTTTTCAGTCCTCCTTTTCTAAGACAACAAAAGAACACTGGATCTTTTTTTCAGAAAGCAAAACAAGCAATCTCAACAAGCTTCTGGCAAGCAGGGCTCTTAAGAAAAAGTGTCAGAAAAAGGATACAAAGGCCTGGACAACATGTCCTACATGAACCGACTCAAAATCCTATCACTATACTCAGCATTCTATAGAGTGATAAGAGGTGACCTGTGTCTGGCATACAAGGCATCCTCAAGAAACAAAATAAGAAACAAGCAGCAGAAACGTTCACTGTTTAATAAAATAAAGACAAAAAGCAAAGCTTTCAGGTTTCCCCTTACTCAGTGCATATACATAAAAACTTACTAAAAATTTTTATACAATTACATAACACAGCCAGCCAATCATATCAAACAAACAATTAATCAATTAAAAATTAATGCAGCGTTGTTTGTTTCCTTTGTAATACTGGTTTTAAACTAACTGCCCCACTTAACCTTGGATATATATCTGCATTTAGTTTCAAAATCTATGCAAACTCAAGATGTTCTAACTTATTATTAATATCTCGACCCCTTTCACTTTTTTGTAATACTTTTATACCTCTAAATTTAAACGTATGTCTTGGACCTACGTCCATGATGCGTTTCACCAGGGCATTAGTCTCAATGTTCCTTTTGATTTCAGACTTGTACTCAGTTATTCAGTGTTTCAACTTTCTGGTTCATTTTCCTA
>NC_056743.1:1490050477-1490090477 GCF_019279795.1 Protopterus annectens | reverse complement strand
AGCGCTCGACAGGCAGCTCACCGTGACCTTCTCCTTGTTCAGCCTGGTGAGCGGGACGTCAGTGTGCCTGACAATAGAGTCACCTATTACAAGTGCATCAGGTGTGTTGTTTAGCCCTAAGGGCTGTGACTGTTTGGCAAACTGGCTTTGTGAGCTATGTGTTGCACGTGTTTTGTTTTGGGGTAGCGGTTGCTTGGGTGTCTGCTTTGGAGGTCTCTGCTGCTTAGGCAGATTTTTATTTAGAGCCTCCGAGTATGTTTTTGTGTGTTTATGTGTTTGGTTTGCTGTCGTGGTAGGTCTATGTGAGACTGAAATTATAGTGAATGTAGTTTCCTTCTCCTCCTGACTGGTTACACCATTACTGAGTTGAGAGAGCTTAGCCTCCAGTTTGGTTATATGGTTGCATCTCTCACATGTGTTGGAATTTGTTGGGAGGAGGAGAGGGTTGTCTGTGTACATGAGGCAGTTGTAATATTGCCTCAAGATTCCCAGATTCACCAGCTGGACCGGAGAGGAGATTGACAACTGAGCTTTGGACATGCTAGAATAGTATTGGGAATTCCTTTATAATTGAAAAAAAAGGAAAATGGGGAACAAGGTACTCAAGGGGAGTTTGTGAGGGTGTAGTGCTTTTAATTGTTTAGTGCTGACTTATATAATCGCTTTAGTGTGCAAGTGCCAGGCTTTAGAGTAGGAATAGGGTGTTTATTATGAGAACTAGATCAGTTCTAAGGGAAAAAGTGAAGACCAGACTTTGTGGAGCCGACAATGGTTTAAACCCAATTAAGCGGAGCTACCCAATTCTGCGCTATGCGCAAAGCTGCGCCAAGGCGGGTTTTATACAGGGGGACTTGAAAGAGCTAGAAATTGGCCCAAAACGGCCAATAGACTACCAGATTCTTGTGCTGGGAACACTCCTCCAGGGATAGATAGGCTGCTCTTATTTCATATAGCTCTGTAAATTAGGCTTCTTTGTCTAATCTGCCTATAGTTCCCAGGATCCAGAATGAGGCCCCATTTATGGAGGAACATAACAGTAGCTATTTTCAGTACCACGGGAACAGCCGTTGCATTATAAGGGTGTGTGGCCTTTCCTGGCACAGAGACTTGAGAAAGACTATTGGTGGATGAAGGATAACTCAGGCTAGGAGCCATCAAGGAGATTCCTCATCACAGAGCAGCTTATAAACTAAGATTGCATTTGTTATATTTATATACAGAAAATTGTTATGTCTGGGGTTGTGTTCATTACTTTCTGAAGTTAATAACTACTACTAGACTGGTCTTTTTAACTCATTCAACTGGTTGATTGCACAGCTGTGTTTTTTTTTTCTGTGTGTTAATCATTTTTTTTGCATCTCTTGGCTGCACCCCAAGGCTGACCATCAGTGAACCCTGGCACCTCCTTATTTCCCAGGCAGGTCCCCCTATCTCTCAGACTCCCTTGAACTTACTCTGAAATGGGTTGGGGCCAACAAAGAAATTAAGGTCCTGGATTCACATAACATTCCTGCAGGTATTTTTCCTAAACAGTAAGTAAATGTGGCTGCTGACTGGCTTACTTTTACTCTGCATTGCATAGCTTGTGGATAATGCAATGGAAAGTCTATTGGCTTCAGTATCATGTGCTGCACATTGCAATTAGAATAAGGGGTGGCTGTTGTGCTCCCCTGAGTATACTTCTGTGGCAATTCTGTTTAACATATACCTGCATGGACTCCTTCTGTTTAATATATACCTGCATGGACTCCTGTTTAACATATACCTGCGTGGACCCTAAGTACTTCATGTCTAGGTAGTATTTTACAAAAACCTTAGTATTTATTGTTGAGTACTACAGAGTGGTCTGACAGAGGTCCAGCACTGATGCTTCAAAAACAGTATGTCATTTCTTCACTGTTGCTGCCTGCATGCTATTTACCCATACATATAGGACCCTACAACAGTTTTGTTTTACATTGTATAAGAACATTTTAACATAAATATGTATAGTTATGGTTTGACATTAACCCGCATGACTTATACATTCTGTAGAGTTGGCAAAGGACCTTGGGATAACTGAAAAATATATAATATTCCAGCACTTCATAAAAAATTTCCTACCACACTACTTTTGCTGTTTTGCTGATAGTTTATTCACTAAGGATGGCTACCTACCTGCCTGGTTTTCAGGCTTACTGACTAGATACTGCACAACTTTAATTATCAAGAAAATCTTAGAGTTTTCTAACAGAGCTATGTGAATAATTATAACCTATAAGTTGTGCATGATAAGTGTATAGTCATGATGTTTACGTTGCTATGCTTCACCCATATTAATGTAATGGAAGTGTCTGCTGAATGGGAACGCACAAATACATGACAATATGTGTGTTACAGTTATTATAGCATGACATGGCTATTCCCATATTCACAAGTTAACAGCATTTTTGCAAAGAGCCATCAGCTGAACAGCACTGATGTAAATATTTGTATTCCTAATGTGCTATTTGTTTATATCTTATTGAATAGTTTACAATGTTTCTCTGTATGCATAGTAATAAATCTGCATATATTCGGAAAATATGAATTGTGTTCTTCTGCCAGGAACATTTTCTGTGAGGATTAGAGTATTGTGTCTTCAAACCACTTCTAAACTTATTCTGTATAATGCTGAAATAATATCTAACAAGCATCCTGGATCAAAGTTTGTCCCTGTTAAACCTATTTTATTTCCACATCTCCTACACCTTGAAGACAGGCATGTAGTCCTAACTCACCTTGAAGCTCTTCATGTTTGTAAATGTTTTGTTTATGTTGTGATTTTTATTGCTTTGTAATGTTTATTTATTTGCCATTTGTTAACCAGGTTAGTGTGGCTGGGCAGATACCCTTTTTCAGCAGAGACCCGAGGAGAAAAGCTCCAAATATAAAATTTAATTTGTTACAATGAATTACAAATTTAAGCAAACATACAAGGAGAATATGATTCATCCTATACAAACTTTGAAAAGACAGTCTTAAAAATACGTGGATTGAAATGAGGTACAGTAACAGATTTGAGAAAAGGGAGGACATGTATGTGAAAAGGAGGGAGAGAAATATGGACATAGAGAAATATAAGGTATAGAGTGGAGTCTAGTAAGGAGAACAGTAGGGAATGGACAGAGAAGTGAACATAAGATGTTAGTGAGATTTATCTAATACAGGAATTAGGGTTAAAAAAGGTGCAGTGGATGAGGGGGAGAATAAGGAGGGGGGGTTGCTTCAAGTACGATCTTTACAGGGACAGGTCCAGGAGTTAAGCAGGTATTGCTTTAGGGCAAGTTTGAAATTGGGAGAGTTTAGGCATGCTCTGATATAGAGAGGGAGTTTGTTCCAGGAAGTTGAGACTGCATGACTATAGAGACTTTTTCCTATGGATTTAATAGGTTTTGATATTTGGAGAAGGTTTTGGTCAGAGCTATGAAGCTCCCGGTTAGGGACTTAAGGGTAGATGAGAGTTGCTAGTGAAGGACAGGCTAGGGGTTGATGAAGGGTGGTATGTGCCAGGTGAAGTTGCGGCAGAAGGAGCTGATTATGGAATTCTAGCCAGTGGAGTTTTTTTAAGGAGAGGCAGTGGTGAGAGCGATAGGGGAGGTTAGTGGCAAATCTAGCTATTTTATTATATGTAAGTTTGAGTTTGGTTAACATCTTTTTTGGAGGTTAGTAAAGACAGGGGCGGCATATAGTAGGGTAGGTAGAAGGTAGGTTTGAGCAAGGGATAATTCAGATTCTTGTGTAAGAAATTTTTTATTTCTGTAGAGCAATCCTAGTTTCTGGTGGGTCCTGATGAAGTTATTGATGTGGGTGTCATATTTTAGTTCATCTATAAGTACCCCTAGAAGTTTAGTGTGAGACTCGACCTGAATAGTTGTGTTGTTTAGTGAACAGACTGAGATGGAAGATTTGAGGTGCTGGAGGCGTTTGGGGAGGAAAACAAGATGTTTAGTTTTATTGAGGTTAAGTAGGAGTTGGCTTGTTGTGAGCCATCTTTCAAGAGAGTGTGTCTTGAGTGAGGGTATGTAGGTGGGATAGATTGTCAGAGGTAGAGTCGTCTGCATATTGTATGAGTTTTGAGTAAGGGCAGGATTGGAAAAGATCGGGTCTATATTATAACAGTGAATGATCAAAAGATCGAACGCTGTTATATCAACCCCAAAACACCGAAAACTAAAAAGAGCGAACAACCAGAACAGCGATTTTTTTCCCAGGGAAAATAATCGCTGTTCCCAAAAAAAAAAAAAAAAAACACACTAAGCACTATTTTAATTTTGCTAATCATTTTAATTTTCTGATCATTTGCTATTATAAAGTAGACCTGAAAAGATCATTAGTAAAAATGTTAAATAGTAGGGGACCCAGGATGGAGCCTTGGGGTCACCAGTTTGAATGAGAAGGTAAGGAGAAGTAGCTGACATCCATTTGGCATACTGAGCTCTATTTGATAGGTATGAAGAGAACCAGTTAGAAGTGGAGAGGTTGAAGGAAGCAGGGTTGGAGAGCATGAGGTTGTGAGATACAGTATCAAAAGTCTTAGAGAGGTCAAGGAAGAGGGAAGACATGTTTGTTATTATTGAGAGAAGTGGAGATGGAGGTGGTGAAGGACAATAGTGGGGTAGTAGTGCTATGATGAGTTCGAAAACCATGTTGAGTTGGGGTGAGGAGATTTTCCTGAATGAGATGTGCAGTGAGCTGTTTGTGACACACTTTTCAAGGATCTTAGGGGATAGAATAGCGATAAGCCTGATATTATATAATATAATTAATATAATAAATAGTTGTCAACCATCCATCCAAATATCATCTTCTGAACATATTTCCTCCCCTACAGGTCTGAGGTATATTAGCTAAATCCTGTAAGATCTCAAACATTTCCTGTCCGTAGGAATACACCCCCTTTCACCTGATCATCAGCCTTAGATTTGGGGTTAATGTAACCCACAAATATAGTCCTATTCTAATACCCGCAGAGCATTATCTTCCAGCTTCCATTGTCTCATCAGGGCTACCATACTCTTAAGCAGATGACATTCTAAGCCTGACATCTCTCAAACTACATACACTCTTGCAAGACCACCAGGAGACCCTGTTTCATATGAACATGGGAACCGTGCTAGAAATTGGTCCTGAGGATCATAAGATGTCAAGCTATACACATCTTTAAGGCAGTTGTAATAAGAAGTCTGTGCCTGTCCTTTCAAGCACTTAATAGTGTACACTTCTCAAACTGAGCAACACCGTACATGATAATCCTGGTTTAAATTTGTGTCTACCCTTGTGGTCATCAAGATTATCCTTGAAGGTGGTCAAGTAATACTTCATTTGACATGTAGTGCTATCTTATTCCATAGGCTGGGAATATGTTGTTAGGAGCCTCTCTCTTTAGGGAGCCTTTTTTATTTGTTGGTGTAGATGTAAGTGACCAATGCAGGTGTTTGTAGGCCCACTGATTTTGTAAAAGAATAGGAGGTCAAACATGACTGGATCTTTCATTGCTCCAAACTTGAGAAACAGATCCTCTGAGAACAAACTGTGGGCTACTGAATGCAAAGAGAGTCATAATAATCTGTTAGGATAGTTGAATGATCTTAGGACTTTAATTTTCTTTGTTTCATATGTTTAGGGCATTTCCAGTTCAGCGATATGTTTGGATTTATACATACCAAAATCACCAACAAGTCAATCCTATTAGTTCTGCTGCTACGAATATTAGAAAAACAATGCCAAAAAATGTGCAGACAAAATTTATTGTAAAACAAATTCAACTAGTTAAGTGCTTTCATCCCCTAGGTAACTAGGACTTCATCAAAACTAAATTACAAAGCACGAAGTGCTTATTTAAATAGGTTCTTAAGTCATATCCACATTTTTAATATAGCCTAAATCAACAAATTAATTTAAACACTTGTTAAAAATATTAAAAATTAAAGTTCAATATAAAAAGCAAAGTTCAATATAAAAACTCTGAGACCACACTACATTGCTGAAAAGTGTAAATTTCCCACTCCATGCTGTACCATGATTTCCATTTAAAACGTTCAAAGTTTCAAAACGTCTATCATATGGTCCCGACCATATGACTTTTGAAGTTTTGAAACTTTGATAGAGACCCATATATAGGGTCTACTTTGGAACAGCAAACGATCAGATGATCGAATGCTATTAGAGTGAACACTACATGTCGAACCGGTAAAATAGCAATCGGCCGGAACAGCAAATTTTTTCCCAGGGAAAAAAATTGCTGGGCCGGCCGTCCGAGTTGTGCCATTTCCTCCACTGCAGTGTGATCTCGGAGTTAGTATATTTAAGTAGGGGGGGGGTGTGGGTGGGCTCAGCTTTATTTAGTGTTTAGTGTTTTTTTTTTTTTTGGGAACAGCAATTTTTTTTCCCTGGAAAAAACATTGCTGTTCTCGTTGTTCGCTGTTTTGAATTTTCGACATTTAGGGGTCGATATAACAACGTTCGATCATCTGATCATTCGTTGTTATAATATAGACCCTAATATATAATATATACTGTAGTGTTTAAACAATAGTTGGATTTTTACAATGAGGAATTTCACTGTGGTATTTACAGATGAAAAAGATGGGAGGATTCCAGCTTGTAAAGGAGCCTGAATCAAGGTGAGCATAACTCAAGATGAGGTGGTGAAAGAGCTGAAGAAACAAAAGAGAGGTGTACCTCTCAGAAAAACTGCATACAATACTTTTGAGAGAGCTTGTAGAAATAATATCAACATTATATAAATGAATCCTACCAAGAAGAGATCAAATGCTACAAGACTGGAAGATTTCTAGGATAGTACCACTGCCCAGGAAAGTGTTCAAAAGACTGCTGGCAAACCAGAGAAGGCTCACCCTGATTGCTTTTTCATGCAGTTCTAATGAGCAGGCTTAATACACTTTGTGTTCTGAACTAATTTTTGGGTTGTAGCAAAAACATCATCATGGTTCCTTTAGGCATGATGTTGTACCAAATAAAGCTTTTACAGTACTACATCTGGGTGACAGAGGTTATGGATGGAGGGATTTAATAGATATTTTGACCTTAACTTTCTGCAAAGCCACTGATATATAAGCACACAAATGCCTAATTGATTATCACGTTGGGGATGGTGGTAGTGTTGTGGAGGAGAAGGCTCCACCAAAGTCAGTACCAGGCCCAATACTTTTCAATCTGTGTTTGAGATTTCAATCTAGATTGATAAGAAGCATCCACTGTTTTAGATAACACTACCCTATAGGAATGGTCACCTATAAAAAGGAAAGCCTCAAAAGAGTTAAGAAGAGGCTAGAGGAACACGGGTGTTCGATAGCAACTCTCGTTTAATACCAACAAGTGTAAGGCGGCGCACTTATTCTAAATCTCATACTTCCAAGGCTAAACTAGCCAATATTAACTTTGATAATGTATTTTAATGTACTTTGTTTTGTCCCTGCATCTCCATGTATTTGCCCCCTGAAACCCCTTCTTATACTACTTATTATTTTTACATGTGCGCCCCTACATTTTGCAGATAAGAAAGACCACTCAAATTAAAAAAATAAATAAAAATCAGAATTCCATCAATGCAGAATTATGAGGGAATGAACTTTAAAGACAAGGAAGTTATATTACCTTTGTACAGGACATTAGCCAAGCCTCTTTTATAATACTCTGGACAGTTTGGAAGGCCTTTCAGAAAACAATAGCACATTAGCTACAGTTAAGAAAGGACAGGACAAGTTGGAAATGTTGCATGTTGCAGATACAAAAAATACAATCCAAGATAGCTGAAAGAAATTATTTCACACAGCAGGTGGTGGATGGCTAGAAGAGACTATGATAAGAAATAATGGAATATAATACAGCAGAGGTCTTTAAAATATTCATTTAATAATTTCATTCATGCATTTATTTCTCATGCACAGTTTATCCTTTTCAGTGTTGGAATGGAGCCAGAGCTTTTCCTGACAAGGTTTGGGCATAAGACATAGCGTCAATCCATCAGTCCAGCATATAACAACAGTGTGTTGTAGGATGTGCATACATATAGGTGCACACACATCAACACACACACAGATCTATAGACAGTTTAGAGAAATAGCAGTTCAGCTACCTTTTATCTTTAGGACACAGGAGAAAACAAGACCACTTGGGTTAAAGCGCAGATAAATGTACATGCAAGCTCTGCAGAGAAGGCATCCTGGTGGGAATGGAAACAGTGAACCAGACACTGTGAAGTGACACCAGTAACTGTTTCACCTCTGTGCCACCACTGGGTCCAGGGTATATTGCTTAAATGGAAAATATAGTGTCAGAGAACAGCGCCTTCAAAGTACTAACTGCACAAGTAGGACATACATGACTGATCTTCAATCTGTTTCTTTTGGCATTTTTATATGCTCATATTTATAGCGTTGCTTTGTTAATAAGTACCTTATTGAGCATGTCTCAAATGTTAACACCTTTATCCAGTTCTTCACAGTTTCTGCTCCTTCTACACCATTAAATGGATGCATTGTGGCTTGCTTTCACAAGCTAAAGAATGAGAGAAAGTTGTTTAGTCACCATTTGCATATAACTGTTGTCATTAGATACTTTGTCAGTAAAGAAGATAAATGGTTATCCCAGGTGCATACAGTTGTCTCTGTTTTAGAGGGTTCTAGAAAAACTATGTTCTGTATATTCTTCGTAACCATCTCTCAAGATTGATAGTTTGAAAACAGATAATATAAAGGAGGTATCTATCAGAAGAATATATTGGTGGGGGAGGGCATCAAAATATAAACTCTTCATGTTGGAAGGGGTACGTGACTGAAGTGGAAGAATAGGATCAGAGAAAAATCACTTAAATTATGTTACATCTATATAAGGTTATGACAAACCAAAAACAACTAGTTGTAACCTTGTCTAGAGAAAAAATATAAAATAAAATAAAACAAATGATTGCCAATACTATGACTGCACAAACAAGCAAAAGGGAGAAATCTCTCAAATGAAAGGAATCATTGCTGATTCCACAACACATCAACAATGATTTCCTATTGAAAACAATTATCACAGAGTTCAGCTTCTCCAAGATGAACTCAACTATATGGTACATGATCCAGTTTTTACCTCAACAAGGTGCAAAGAAGCCAATAAAACTTCTAACCCTTACTAAGGTATTTTGGCAGCATGATTTTGATACTATAGTCACATTCTGCTTTCACTTTTTTCATGAGAGATCAGGAAGGACACATGATAAATACTACAGAGTAGATCCTCAAAATGAGATTAGGCTTTTTTTTAATTGTCTCCTTTGTTTAGTCAAAGTGCAGGTAATTATTTAAAAAAAAATGCAGTTCCCATTATGACTAAGGTTGTGCAGTCTTTTAGAGAAATGGAGGTGTAGAGTTCCCCTGCAAAAACATTTTTTGTGTAAATCTGTTGAAGTTGGTGATATGTATTGCTGAGTTAATAAAGCTAATCACACCTGGTGTGATATTTGGCAGTGCAATATTGAACTATAGATGCAGTCTATAATATCATTTTGTGCCATCCATTTTTACTATTCCACAGTGTATGTATCAACTGGTTTTCAGTTTGAATTACTTGGTAAGGAATGTCTATATAATCTGGAGTGACTTTTTAGTTTTGTTGCTATCCTGATACATTTCTGATGCACAAGACCTTGACGTAACTTCTTACAGTATGTATTCATGTTCTTCATCAGTGAAGAGACCTGACCTTTTCCACCACCAAAAGATGGATATGTACACTCTGAACTGTTTAGCTTTCATGCTTCATTACCAGGAGGATCTGTTGCATCTGTGTTTAACATAAGCAGCCTGTTCTATCACTTATTAGTGCCTGTTGCAAGGAAGGAATCAATACAGCAGCCTGAAACAGTTTCAGTCCCACAGATGTAATGGTGAAGGCTCATACATCTGAAACACTTTCTCTCCATTTGCTGAAAGTTAAATTTTTGCTGATCAGAAACTATTGAAGTAAAATGCCTTAGTTTCTATAATCTCTCTCTTTCTCTATGTCTCTTGATTAAGCCATGCCTTTAGATCTTTAATACCGTGAATGTTGCTGCATATCCCTTGCCTCACTGAAGCTGTTGACAATAATTTGCCTCAACAGCTATGTATCACACACAGACATTTACTTCTTTGGCTCATTTTCCAGAGATATTAATTCTCTGGGACCAAATTAATATAATTCTTGGATCATGATCATTCAGTGTGCAAGTTATAGTTTTAATTAATTTTCATGGTTAGTGCTTAATTTTGCACTGTTTTCTTGGTTCCATACTTTTTTGTTACCTAGGAACACAATACGTATCTATCTATCTATCTTATATGTAAAGTTTTGGGGTAGTTGTTTTGCTTGTTTGCAAATAGAGCATTCAAGTACATCATGTCAAATTTGTTTTGATTCCCTGTTCCCCAGTTCCTACCAAAATAATAATTACTGGTGCAATAAACAAAAAGATAAAAATAAATGCATTGTGGTGATAATAGAGAATGCGTAACATTTCTAAGAATATAAATCCCCTAGAAAAGAACTTGTGACTATGATCAAGTCACTAGGAAGTCAGAACATTTTGTATACTTCCCATCTAAAATCCCCCCTTTCCTTTATTTATTTATTTATATATATTGCAACATTATTTTACATAATAAACTCATTCCTTTGGGCTTGCTGTAACCATCTGAACTTTAACCTTTTTTGACTCTAACTACTAAAGCCTTCATAATTAAATTCTTGTTAAATGATACTTGTCTTTCTTAAAGCGCAGTTACTGAACATGTTTTCTTTTGACTTTTTATGTTCCTCATCATTTCAGGATAAGGGTATGTTGAGTAAACACACACAATGAAATTTCTTGCTAGATTAATTTTCTGTTGCTAAAGGATACCCGTTAAATTCTTGCTGCTATTTTTTTGTTTGTTTTGTTATTTTGTATAATTATCTGACCTACTTTTTACTTTATAATTTCATAATAAAACTATCACATCATGTACATATCTCATTAATGCTGTTTTCCCCTAATTTAACTTGATACTGGGACATTTTTGAACTTGCTAAACATGAGCTGCAACAAAGTATTTTGTACATCTTCAGGGCCTTATTTAGAATTAATTCTTTCTGAATTTTGAATATGTTATTTGTTGAATTAGCAAGATTTTTGTTCTTTTAGACTTTTTAATTTCCTCTACTAAGGAATTTTTCAAGTTTATTTCCACAGCTTTCATGTGATAATATTAAAATGGGATGTTTTTAATTTTTAATCCTAATTATTCCCTTTTCACTCAGTAAATCAATGCGATTGCCTGAGGATAAGAAATAATTGGTTATTTTCTTAGTCTTTTTCTCCTGTTTATCAGGTTTCTTTTATTTGTCACTGTTGTGAGTTTATTCGGCACTTCTTTGTTTATTGACTCATCATATACAGGCCTTTTTAATGATATGAACTTAACTATAAATATATTTCTCTTTCATGTGCAAGCATAAGAGATTATTTAAGCTGCAGTAAATAATTTAAAAGTAAATTAGACCACTGCAACTATAATAGCAGCAGATTCAAATTAGAAAGATTTGTAAGTGCCACCAATTATTAATGCAACATTCTACAAGCTGTTCAATTGAGTTTTGCTATCTAAAAATAAAGACAGCTCTAGAATTCTCCTATTATGTAACCCATAATTTTAAGTATATTAAGAGGCGGAACAGATATCAACCCTTCTAAAAGTTCTGCGCATCTCTTCTCATTGTAAAATCTGTCCAGATCATACAACAGTTATAGTTACTATTTCCAAACATTGCCTGTTAGTAAACATGTTTTTACACTTCATTCTGCAGCAGTAGAGTTACCATTTCTAAAAGCATGTATTGCTATGCTACAATCCGGAATTAATGGACATGCTCCACCTTAGTAAATCCAAATCCACCAGAGCCACGAGAGCAAGAGACTTAAACCTCAACACAGAAATAAATAGGACGTGCTGGAGGGACAGATTCATAACCCAGAGGCTCCCTACACTCTGGAACAGAATCCCAATCCATGTTAGGCAGAGCCCCTCACTGACTCTATTCAAGAGGAATCTTGACGAGTGGATGGGAGATGGTCATCTCTGTGTCACTACTAGACAGAGGCACAGTAAACTAAACCCTAAAAGGGCGTAGTATTCTCATCCTAAGGGGTGGTGAAAGCCACACACACTCTGGCTAGGCTTATAAATGCCCTAGGGCAGATAGCCTAGTAAGAACCTATGAACCTATGAAGAAACATCAAGCTGTTTTTCATTTTAGTTTCAGATTTAAATTCACGTATATCATTAAAACAGACTACGATCTCAGTGTGCTCTTCTGCAAAGCCTAACTGGTATATCTTAAGATGTCAGTTAATGTAAAATGTAGTCTGCATTGTATGTACATCCTGAATCTTGTTACCTGTCCGGATTTATGTACAGACACATACTTTAGTTATCTTATTTTTAAATAAGCTGCAGTTATTAAAGTGGAATAAATGCTAAACATTTTTATTAGTAAAAACTGAGAAGTTTTCACATTTCTTTAATGTATTTGGCTTTATGTTTTGCAAATATGTTCAGCATGGGACTTTACTGTACAATGTAGAATTAATTCTTTGATGATTGCTGCATAAAAAAATGAATAACTTTGTGCTGACAGAATATAGTTTATTATTATTTGATTCTTTTCATGACATATATGTTAAAATGGTTTTGAAATATGTATTGTTACCTAAAATGTTCAGTAAAAGTGCTTTTGTTTTAAACATAAATAAATGCAGTATCCTACTAACCCCCTCCAAAAAGTAAAAGGAATGCCTAACCTTGTTTGATTATTTGTTTCACTGCTTAGTGATTGTTTAAGTTGAGCATGTTACTGACCAGTTTTCTTGATAATAGTAAGTGTTACAATTTGTAAAATCCCAATCTTGTATAAAGCTGTGGCTTGCTGTATGTCTGAATTTGACAATGTTTTTGTACTGATTTCATTGTATGGTGCATTACACCGGGCTGTTTATGATATTGTTAAGACTTACCCTTCTTCCAGTCATTCCTGACTGCCTGTGTCTGGCACTTCTGGAAAGCTGCTGTACTTTGAAAAAAGCAGCAATGTCCAGTCTGTAATCAAAATGCTATAAATTATCTGATGTTTGCTATGCCTGAACTCAGATTATGTCAGTGTGATTTGTCTTAATTCAAAAAGAACACTGAGATCAACAAAGGGTTATAAAGTAAAACATACATACAAATCATAAATATGTATAGATGTTAATGCTTGTATGTGTTTATGTATTTGTCTATTCATAGGCCTGTGTGTGCGTGAGCATGTATGTATGTGTCTGTGCATAGGTGTGTGTGTATGCACAGCATATTTCTCAACTGTCCAGATATTTGCAGAATAGCCACATTTGTGCCTCATATTTTTGGTCTGTTCCTCATAAAATGTGTGGTTTTCTAGATTTTTGTGGTAAATGCGTGAGGAATGAATTCATTATATAATGACAGGCATTTGAGTTTCAGACTTCATATCCTTCAGAAAATGCATTATAACACAAGAATTTTAATGCAGGATAGAGAAAAAGCATGGAAAGAATGGTAAAAATATAGCACAACTCAATATCTTAGCAAAAACTATACTATAATAACTTTCAGAATAATACTAAACACAACCCTAAAAATGTTGGACATCTATTAAAGAAATCTTGCATCCCGGCAAACAATTCCACTCAAATCCCTCTCCAAATAACTCACCACTCAAAACTGCAATACAGTTCAACTCTTTCCTTATGGATAGTATAGCATCTCTAACTAAGGATTCCACAATATCTAATCTCAACCCTGCCCAACAGCCACATAAAACCATGTGCACTTTCACCTTCCAACCTGTGCCCACATCCTATATAAAACTACTTTTAAACAAACATAAACCATGCTCTTCTTCAGTTGATAACCTTCCAAGCCAGTGCCTAAAAATAACAGTTAGTAACATTGTCTATCCTGTCTCTGTCCTTATAAATAGGTCAGTCCAGGAATTCCAAGTTTCTTCTCTCTGGAAGAAGTCTGATGTTATCCCTCTGCACAAAGGAGGAAATTCAACAGACAAGAACTTTAGACTTGTAGAAATCTTATCCCCCTTTGCCAAGATACTTGAAAAATACATTCAAAAACCATTCCTAGTCTATCTCCTGTAGCAAGAACTTCTATCTCCTACACAGCATGGCTTCTGTCCTTTCCATAGTACTAGCACTGCTCTTCTAACCTATATAGATACTGTCAGTAAAGCTAGATATAATGGCCACCTAGTCTGTTCCTTATTTCTAGACTTGTCTAAAGCTTTTGACACTGTTTGTTACAGCAAACTTCTACTTCAAATGCCCTCACTGGGTCTGTCTTAGGCCACCCTTCTGTGGTTCAGAAGCTACCAGTCCATAAGGTATCAGTCAGTAAAATGGCACGTCATGCTCTCTCCTTACCACCCAGTCACTACCAGTGTACCGCAAGGCTCTATCCTTGGTCACTTCCTCTTTAACATTTTCACCAACACTCTGTATACTTCCACACAACAGGCCACTCTAATACAATACACAGATGATTCCACTCTCACTTGCAAATATGAAAATGTGGTACACCTCAAAAAAAAAATACTCAGGAAGCTTTAACAACCACTGAAACATGACTTCGTAACTCACAACTCATGCTCAACTCAAAAAAGACCAAACTACTACTTTTTCCCCAAATTCCTCTCTCATGAAAAAACAAAATGTGAAGTCCTCTCTCTTGACAATACAACCACTGAAGTAACTTCACATAGCAAACTATTAGGGGTGATAGTGGATGATAATCTTACAGTCGATCTCCATTTACAAAATTGCATAAGACAAACTAACAAAACACTAAAGCTGCTTTAAAGAGCCAAAAACATTCTCACTGATGTAATTAAAACTACACTTGCCACTACTTATTTCCTCCCCACTTTTCTTTATGGTGCTCCCATCCTTACTAACCTCCAGGCTTCACAAAAATTAAAACTTGAACAATGCTATAGCAAAGTTGCTAAATTTTCACAAATACCCCTTTCAGAACCCACCACTGTATAACACTGAAAAGCCTAAACTGCTTAGAACTGCCACATCAACTATTATATACACAGCTTCTTACCACCTATAAAAGTATCCAGCATCCATCTGCCTGTCCAGAGCTAAAAAACATTCTACACAACTATGTTCCTAGTTGGTCATTGTGATCCAGTGACCACATACTCTCTCTGTCTACAAATCCAGCAAATCTGGGCATTGTCTGTACTTGTATAAGGTTCAATAAAAACCAACAGTCACTCCATGTCAGCAGAATGAAGGCAACCAGGAATATTTATTCACAATACACACAAATTCATAAGCACTTTCATCTCTAACCAAGAGACTTCATCAGATGTATACCCATTGTCCCTCTTATTTTTTTTTTTTAAAGAAGTAGTTTATTCAACCCCCCCTTTGTGCCCCTTAGTTCAGGTATTTGAAATGGCTGTTACTGAAGAAATTTACCATACATTTTCTGGAGACAAAAAGACTTACTCCAATCTTTCTAAGAAGGAGAAAGACATTTTGGAAGCTCTGAGAAAGAACAAATATTTAAGAATAATGAAACCAGACAAAGGGGAGGGGTTGCTTTGATGAAAATGGAAGATTATACAAACGTTATGACAAACCTGCTACACAGTAGTGGTATATACACTTCTAGTTCTATTAATGAAATCAACATAGCATATCAGAGGATTAATTCATATTTAGAGGAGTACTTTTTAGACAGGCGTATTGATATGGATACTTTTCAGTTTTTACAACAACCTAAAACTATGATCCCTATTATATTTGGTATACCCAAAGTGCATAAAGCGATAGAAAATCTGCCATTTCGGCCAATAGTATCTTCAAGGGGATCTAAGACTCACCCCATTGCTGTTTTACTAGACAAATGGGTGAAAGAAGTGGTGAATAAAACTCCACATTTGGCTAAGGACTCATGGGACTTTTTAAGCAAACTTAAAACGAACTTATGGAAAAAGATCTTATTTTTCTTACTATTCACATGGTAAACTTGTTTTCCACTATACCTAAAAAATAGGGTATGGATTATTTTCTTGATATTTTGGGGGAGAAATCCTCTTTAACTAAGGAACACATTTTTATGGTTGCAGAACTGGCAGCAATTGTACTAGATAATAATTTTGTGCACTTTGAAGGTGAATTCTATCAGCAAAATACAAGGATAGCTATGGGGCAGCATGCACCCCCACTTATTCTAACATAGGGATGTTAGGATGGGAGAAAGAATTTGTAGTCCCTAGCCCTTTTGTTAAGAATATACATTTTTATGTGAGATTTTGGATGATATTTTTATTTTGTAAGATATTCCAAAATGTATGGAGCATTTAAGTGGTTGTTGTAACTATTTTAAGTTTACTTATATGTACAGTCAGGCAGGGATTAGCTATTTAGACACCTATATATGTCACACCAATTCTGGATTTAAATATAACATCTTTGGGAAGGATACCTTTAGTAATGCCTATTTGCACTACATGAGCAACCATCCACAGGCTCAGAAAAAAAGTTTAGTAAAAGGCCAGGCTATTAGAATAGCATAAGAACACCAGAATTTACTGAAGGAGTTTGAAACATTAAAAGACATGTTATTAGATAGGGGATACCCCATTAAATTGGTGGATGAATAAATGAAAGAGGTATATGAAGGGCGGGGGTAGAAATACCACCCTTTGTTGGGAACAGGCATGGTAAGGAAAGAAACCCCACAAACAGCACAATTTGAAAAAGCACTTATTATAGAATAAAACAAACATTCCAATAACATCAAAGGAATAGTAAGAAGAAATTGGAACATTTTTAAGGCTAGCAATGAGATTTTTGAAATTGTGGGGCAGAGACCAGTTTTCTGCCATAAGACAGGGAAACATTTTAAACAGTTATTTGAAAGAGTGGTTACTGAGGGTGGAAGCAAAGGAACCACCTTTTGTGGTAGGTGTAAGCAGGGTAGATATATAGTAAAAGGAAATAGTATTGTTCTAGCTAATATATTTAAGAGTAGTGTCAACTTTGTAAATGGGAATTGTGGAATTAGTAAAATAGTTTACCTAGCCAAGTGTGACACTTGCACTGCTTTCTACATAGGTAAAACTGAGAGGGCTTTGAAAACAAGAATATGTGAACACCTATATGACATAGATGAAAGAAAGACTCAAATTCCCTATACAGACATTCCATCCTATGTAAAGACTTTAAACAATTCACTTTTGGTATCTTGAAGAGAATGAGTATCAGCCTTACGGGTGGAGATTGGCAATGACTCCTTATGAAAACGGAGTTAATGTGGCAGCTAAGACTAAATGCTACATTACCCCTGAATTTCAATGACCAAGTTTCCATACTACCAATATTGAAGGAAAAAGCTGATGTTTTAACTAAACATAATTTACAAATTTTATTTGTACTAATTTTAAAAGTAAAAAAAATTGTTTGGTATATTTATTTATTTCATTCATTTATTTATTTATTTGCAGTTGGTTTACCAGGATAGTCCATTGGGCCAAGATGAACCCGTTTTCAATGGAGTCCTGGGGAGAAAAGCTCCAGTAACAAGTTACACTAGGTTATACATTAAAAATTACAAAGTTTATAGTAAACAAGTTACACTAGGTTATACATATATATAGATTACAAAGTTTACAAGTGAACAACAAGTAAGTATAGTTCTAGAAACCAGGTTAAAATAGGCTTTTGGTTAAGATATAAAAATTTACAAGTGATACAATTTAGTGTGAGACAAGAGTTCTAGTATATAAAGGTACAATTTAGAGAGAGTGCAAAGTTAGTACAAGCTTGAGAGAGATGTTAGTACAAGCCGAGAGAGATTGTGGTAGGAGAGGTAGGATGGATGCGACCAGAGAGGTGGACAATATTTAGTTGTGTAGATTATGTTGGGAGAGAACAGGAGCATTCCCACTGGGATAAAAGGTAAGAACAGGAGCATTCCCACTGGGATAATAGGTGAGAACAGGAGCATTCCCACTGGGATAAAAGGTAAGAACAGGAGCATTCCCACTGGGATAAGAGGTGAGAACAGGAGCATTCCCACTGGGATAAAAGGTGAGAACAGGCGCATTCCCACTGGGATAAAAGGTGAGAACAGGAGCATTCCCACTGGGATAATAGGTAAGAACAGGAGCATTCCCACTGGGATAAAAGGTGAGAACAGGAGCATTCCCACTGAGATAATAGGTAAGAACAGGAGCATTCCCACTGGGATAAAAGGTGAGAACAGGAGTATTCCCACTGGGATAATAGGTAAGAACAGGAGCATTCCCACTGGGATAAAAGGTAAGAGTGAAGAGATTTTTTGAATGTAGAGTGATTGGAGATGGTACGAATGAGTGGTGGGAGAGCGTTCCATAGACGAGCTCGACTGTAGGATAGGAGTTTTTCCCAGAGGGACGACTTGGTTTGTATAATTCTATTAGATTTTGGTTGTTAGATCTTAGTGTTCGGTTAGGTAGATGCATTTTAAAAGTAGAGGATAGGGATGGACAAAGTGAGGGGTTGAAAATGAGTTTATGTGCAAGAGTTAGTTGAGTGTAGGTGAGATGGTTGGATAGTTCTAGCCATTTTAGTTTGTGGAGGGAAGAGCAGTGGTGACTAGAGGACTTGTGGCTAGTAGCGAATTTAGCTATTTTGTTGTAGCATGTGGAGAGTTGAGTTTTAAGGGAAGATTGAAGGTTAGTTAAGAGTGGAGCTTCATAGAGAAGGGAGGGGATAAGAAATGAGGTAGCGAGAGTGATTTTGGTGGATGGTGTGAGATAGCGATTTTGTCGGTACAGCATACCTAATTTTTGATGTGTTTTTTTATATTAAGTTGTAGGTGGGAGTTGAATTTGAGTTTATTATCAATTTGTACCCCAAGTAATTTAGTCTCAGTTACCAATTCCAAAGCTGTGTTGTTATGACTAGTGATAGAAAAAGTGTTAGAATGGATAGAGGTGTTTTTAGTGGGAGTGAAAATCATTAGCTTAGTTTTAGAGGCATTTAGTGCTAGGTGATTGTGATTCATCCATTGCTCTGTGATAGAGAATGCATCTTGTGTTAGCTTTTGTAGTATGGGAAGGGATGTTGCAGAGCAGATAATAGTGAAATCATCCGCATATTGAATGATATTTGAGAAAGGGATAGAGTTATGGAAGTCATTTATGAATATATTGAAGAGGAGAGGACCTAATATGGAACCTTGGGGAACTCCTGTTGGGGTAGTAAGGAAGGAAGAGGTGGCCTTTTTCCATTTGACAGATTGGTATCTATTGGATAAGTAACTGGAGAACCAATTTAAAGAGGAGGGAGATAGGTTGAGTTGAGAGAGTTTAGTTAGAAGAAGTTTGTGAGAGATAGTATCAAAGGCTTTAGAGAGGTCAAGCAGAAGGGTCTAGACAATGTGTCCAGAGTCACGGGCTTTATTTACGATTTCCTGGAAGGAGAGTAGGGCTGTCATAGTACTATGACCAGGTCTAAAACCGTGTTGTGTTGGAGTTAATAGGTTATTGTCTATGAGATATGGCAGGATTTGTTGTTGGATACATTTTTCTAGGATTTTAGAGATGGGTGATAAGATGGCTATGGGACAAAAATTAGTTGTGTTGCTATTTTTGCTGCCCTTATGTAAGGGTATGATATAAGCCTTTTTCCAAATTTGGGGTACTATGGATTCTTGTATAGAGCGGTTGATTAGAATACTAATGGGATAGGCAATGGATTCTGTGGCTATACTAAGAAAATATGATGGTAAGTTGTCTGGGGCACTGGAGCATGGCTTAAGCTTCTGAAGGAATTTTTTAATAGTGGATATATGCATTGGAACATTTTATTATGTATTTAGGTTTTTCAATGAGGTTTGAAGAACAACATATTTTTTTTAAATAGGGAAGTTAATAGAATAATTGTTTAATTTTATTTATTTATTTATTTATTTAAATTTGTTGACCGGGAGTGTCCGACTGGACGTGGGTCCATTTTCAGCGGAGGCCCGGGGAGAAAAGCTCCACAGTAAAATAAACAGACAGTAGTTACATTGGATTACATAGTGATTAACAATTTAACATAGACAACTAGAATCTTTATCTGTGAAGTACATAACAGTCATTAACAAATGTAACAATGAGAAGTTCCTGCTGTATAATAAGTACTAGGCTTATGAGCATCTGAGCTTGCTATCATCAAGGTAGTTAGTGGAGGTGAAAGAAAGGTAGTAGTTGGATGGGGTGGATGATATTAGAGTGGGAGTTGCAAGGGCATAGCCAGCATGTTTTTAGGTGCGCTTTTAATAAAGCTTTGAAGTTGGTGCATGATGGTATGGAGGTAATTGTGGGTGGGAGTGAGTTCCATAATTTGGCTATGGCACAAGAGAATAGTGCTTCACCAGCAGAGTTATTGGCTTTAGTGATCTGCAAGTGATTTTTGTTGCTGGATCTTAGTGGTCTGGTGGTGCGATAGGGTTGGAGTAGATTCTGGAGGGATGGGACATTTAGTGGATGGTTTACTAGTTTGTGGGTGAGTGAGAGTTGATACCACTGAAGGAGGTGAGGGAGTTCAAGCCAGCCCAGTTCAGCAAGTGAGAGACAGTGGTGATTACGGTAGGATGCCCCTGTGGCGAATTTTGCGATTTTGTTGTAGCAGGTCTCTAGCTTGTTTAGATCACATTGCCTTAGGTTGGTATATACTGGAGAGTCATAAAGTAGGGTGGAGATAAGGTGGGAATTTGCTATTGAAATCTTTGCTGCTTTGGTGAGAAATTGTTTATTTCTGTATAATGCTCCTAGTTTTTTTGGACTTTTTTTATGGTCATGGATATGTGAATGTCAAATTTTAGTTTATTGTCTGTTTCCACTCCTAGCAATTTGGTGTGTTCAGTTGGGTATATAGTGGTGTTGTCTTTTGCTGTGATGTTAAAGTGAGAGTTGTTTTGAGTATGTTTGGTGGGTTGGAAGATGAGTAGTTTAGTTTTGTTTGGGTTGAGTATTAATTGGGCATCGGATAACCATGTTTCAACAGAGGAAAAGGCTTCCAGTGTGACTTTTTGAAGTTTTGGGTAGGGACTGGGCTGAGCAGATGATGGTAGAGTCATCTGCGTATTGGATGAGTGTGCCATGTTTGGTGGCAGAGGCTAGATTATTGGTGTAAACAGAGAAAAGTAGGGGTCCAAAGATGGATCCTTAGGGAACCCCTATGGAGACAGGTAGTTGGGGAGATATGTCATTCTGCCATACAACGGATTGTTGGCGGTCAGACAGGTAACTCTCAAACCAGTTGGTGACCGATTGTGAGAAGGATAGGTTATTGAGGACAGAGATAAGTTGTTTGTGTGGGACCATATCAAATGCTTTAGATAGGTCTAGGAAAGTAGCAGAGGAGAGATAGCCATTGTTTTTATGCTGAAGGATAGTGTTTGTAAAGGAGAGTAAGGCAGTGGTGGTGCTATGGTTTGGTCGGAAACCATGCTGAGTACTGGAAAGGAGGTTGTTAGTAAGGAGGTAGTGTGAGACCTGAGAGTGTATGCATCTCTCTAGTATTTTGGAGAGTGGAGAGAGAATAGCTATGAGGCGGTAATTGGTTAGTTCTGCAGAGGGTCCGCCTTTGTGGAGGGGAATTATATGTGAGACTTTCCACAATGTGGGAACATAACTTTCTGACAGAGATCGGTTAATCAAGATGGATACTGGGTAGGCCAGAGCATCAGTTGCGATTTGTAGGTATTCACTTGGGAGGTTGTCTGCTGCTAATTTGGTGGGTTTAAGTTTAGTTAAGAATTTTTTTATGTTGGAGGTAGGTACAGGAGAAAAAGAGATGGCAGTGGGGAGATTACTAGTTGAAGGTGTGGGTTGGAGGGGAGAGGGGTTGTGTTGTTTAGCTAGTGATAGTATGGTTTGGGTGAAGTGTGTGTTGAATGAGGTAGCAATATTTTCTGAGGAGTGAGAGATGTTAGGAGGAGGGGTACTGACTTTACCTGGGTGGAGGATGGAGTTTATGGAGGACCAGAATTGTTTGGGGCTGTGTTGTGAGGAGTCTAGAGCAGACTGGTAGTATTGGAATTTGTCCCGTTTTATTAGCTTTTTGATCTATTGCATAGTTCTAGGAATTTGTGTCTAGCTGCGCGGGTTTTGGTTTTGCGCCAGTGCTCCCAGGCTTTATCCCTGTTTTTCATTTCTTTTTTTTTTAAAACAAGTTTATTGTTTTTAACATACAAGAGAAATATCATAACAATTTTATACAAGTAATTAAAATAGATATGATTATAACATTCAACAAAATAACCAAAGTATTTACAAAGACATCCACTACAATCAGATCAATTAATTAAACTAAAATACCATGGTATTGAAGTTAAGATTTTTTAACAAGTTTTGTAAATTATCCCATACAATATAATAAGATGTTTTTCTAGTAGTTCTTGATTTTATTGTCATCAATTCCATATGGCACACTATAGTCATAACATTTTTAAATTCATTGACCGAAGGAGGTGTATCTGAAATCCAATTTCTGGTTATTATTTTTCTAGCCACTGCTAGAATAGACCATAACAAGGGAAGCTTAACCTTTTTAACACTTTGAGGTACAGGTGTGTTGAATAATATAAGAGATTTAGAAATAATAAAATTATCTGTAAAAAGAGCCTGCAAAAATTCATTAATTGACTTTCAATATTCTTTCAATTTTATACAGTCATAAAACATATGAGTCCAGTCAGCATTAATTTCTACATTACATCTTTTACATAGATTATCTTTATTATTTATTTTATTCATCATCAAAGGTGTATAAAAGGATCTATGTAAAAATTTCCATGTAAAAAGTCTCCAGACAATGGAAGACATAGTTTTATAGGCTGATTCCAATATATATTGTTTATCTTGTTGATTTGGTGGGTCACCATTAATGGAAGTGAAATAATTCCAGTAGGTATCTACACTGTAAAAAGTTTCTTGTCTGATAATTTTATGTATGAATGAAAGCTTACCTTTATCAGAAACTTTATGTTGTAAATTTAATATCAAGTAATCAATCAGTGTTGGGATAGATTATTTAACTGTTATAGACATTAGATCAATTTTATCAATGAGAAGTTGTCTAAAGGTCTGAACTTCTAACCAGCAAGTTTCTTTTAGATCAAATTCTTGTTTTAAGAAATCTAGATTTTTAACTTTATTATCAGATATCAACTGATACCAGTACTTTTAGATCATTATCTGTAGCTAAATGAGTTCCTTCAGAAGTGGATGACAAAAGCATACCTCGAGTATACATTATAGGGAATATAATAAAATTCCATTCCTTATATTTAGGATGCATGAATATAAAGTTACGATAACTAATAATAATGTTTAATGGGTAACTAACTATATATTTAGGTGTAATAGGTGAAGTACAAAATTCTTTTAGTAACCATAGCATGGAGTTATTTACAATCATATTTTTATGTGTTAAGGAGATTTTCATGAAGTGAATACTAATTAGCTCCCAGTAATCTTTCCATTTTGCAACATATGACTGATCTATTAACAAAGTAATAACTTTTACAATAGAAGAGATAGTATATAAATTAAAGTCATGAAAAGAAACACCCCCTTGAGACCAGCTATTAGTATGTTTCTTTAATGCAATCCTAGGTCTATTAGGTGCTCATAGGAAGTTTAACATTAGTGCATTTAATTTTTTGATAATTATTTTTGTAGGTGGGAGTATTATTGATTGTATTAAGTATAATATCTTGGGGAATATTATCATTTTAATAATTGTAAGTCTCTCTTCCATAGTAAAAAAACATATTATTCCAGGTATTGAAAAGATTTTGTATATTAAGAAGACAGGTATTATAATTATTATGTATAATAGATTTAATATCTTTAGATAATATTATACCTAGATAAGTTATCTGACCTGAATTGGGTACATATTTAGTAAAATCACTAATGAGAACATTTTTCTGTGTATATATAGGTAGTATTTTAGTTTTTTCTTCATTGAATATTAAACCAGAAATACTTTTAAAATTCATCATTTTATCAAAAAGAGACTGCATAGAAGAATTAGATCCTGCTGATGTAATTAGAACATCATCTGCAAAGAGTTGAATTTTAGATGTTGTGTTTTCATCTATTTCAAATCCCTCTATGTCAGTACTGTTTCTGATCAAATTAGCCCAAGGCTCCATTATTAAAGTGAATAATAGCGGGGAGAGTGGACACCCTTGTTTTGTACCTTTAAAAATGAGTATTTTTTGTGAGACATATGTTCCTATCTTAATATAAGCCAATGCTCCTTTGTATAGATGCTCAATTAGATTTACAAATGCATCTGAGAAGTTTGTGCACTTCAGTAAGGTAAACAAGTAGTCCCAACTTACTGAATCAAATGCTGAACTTATATCAAGACTAATAAGTGTTAAATCTTTCTTTTTCCTATTTGCAAAATCAATTAATGTTAGAGTTCTCCTTATATTATCAAAAGTATTTCTATTTACAATGAAACCTGTCTGATCTATATCTATAATGCCAGGGATGATTGTCTTCAATCTATCAGCAAAAATACTCATAAACATTTTATAATCAACATTAAGTAATGAGATGGGTCGATATGAAGTACATCTAGTTGGGTCTTTATTAGGTTTTAAAATTGGCGAAATAAATGTATATTGCCAAGATGGGGGGGTTATTAGCTCATTTTGGGCCAAAATAAAAACCTTATGTATTAATGAGTATGTACTTTTAGAAAGAATTTTATATATCTCTGGTATAATACCATCATTACCTGGTGCTTTGTTTGATTTAAGCTTGTTTCTTTGTGTAACAACCTCTGTATATGAAATACTTTTATCCAATAGTTTAACCTGTTGTTTATTAAGTTTTTTATTCATGTTCGTAGTTATAAATTCCTTTATTTTATCTTTAGGTTCCATGTTAATGTTATTATGATTAATTTTGTGAAAGTGATTTCTAAATTCATCTAGTATTTCTGGTAAACTAGAAACATTCTTCTTTTTCCTTAGAGAGAAAATTTCTTTGATATGATTTTGCTTATTCAACCTTTTTGTTTTATTTTTAAGTCTATGTAAGTATTTGGGACTTATTGAGTAAGACAAAAACTTGTATTTCTCTAAAGTTATTTTAACTTTATGAGTTAAAATTTCTTTGTATTTCTCATTTAGTTTGTTTATTTCTTCAATGACTTTCTTATCCATAATATTTTCTTTATTATTATGTTTATAAGAGTCTAATTTACTTTGAATATCTAACAATTCCTTATCCCAAGATTTCCTTTTATTATTATACCATCTGATACTTTGTCCATATAGATATGATTTTAAAGCATCCCAAACATAAACAATGGAGACTTCAGGAGTATTATTTATGTCTAGAAAATGTTGTACTTCTGAAAGTATATATTTTTTATAGTCTTTTAGTTGAGTTAAGTATGCTGGTATCCTTTTGATCTGAACATTGTGAGTATTTTTATCATAAACTCAAAACAATTGAATTATGATCAGATATAGGACATGAAATGATTTTAGAGTTAATTAATTCTGTTACCATCTGGTTAGAAATAAAGACTCTATCTATTTTTGAATAAGTTTTGTATCTGTTAGAAAAAAAGGTGTATGGTAATGATTTTGAGTCTATCTGATTATTAATATAATTTAAATGATAAGAATTAACAAAATCCTTTAAATGTTTTGCATTAGATGTAATTTTCCTTTTTCCTATAGTAGTAGTATCATTTTCATGTAGTATACAATTAAAGTCACCAGCTAAAATAATATCTCCTATAGAGAATGATATGATCTTATCAAGATGGTATTTCACTGTATTAATACCAATTCCAGGTATCCAATATACATTGATTAATGTATAAGTCTTCCCATTAATTTGTATTGTAACCATACAAAACATTCCTTTATCATCTTGATAAGACTTAATAGTTTTAGGAATGGGCATACGTTTATTCCATAAAATAGCCACTCCTCTTTTTTTCTGAGTGCGCTCTGAACTAACCAATACTGTATATTTGTTTGTGGCTAATTTATCAATATCTTTTTTCAGGAGATGTGTTTCTTGAAGGAAGACTAAGTTGGCCTTATGTAAATTAACGTATCTTATTAGGCTTGCCCTTTTACACGGATTGTTCAGTCCATTAATGTTTAAAGAAATTCCTTTTAGAGAAGCCATTTGGCATTTTTAAAACATATAAAACTTATGATCAAAATAACAATTAACAAAATAAGTAATGTTATACCTCCTCCTTTAGGTGTACCTTTAGATATAGCTGTATTTATTGAATCTCTTATGGGATTTTGTATAAGATTCAATTTTGTTTGTAGTGACAATGAGCTTACAAAATGTATTGTGGATGTCAGAACTATATACATACAACAGTGAACAAGAGAAAATAATGTAAGGATTAAACCTTGCACCCAGCCTGGAGTTAAAAACTCCAACTTAGAGTATTACATACCACTCAAGTTAACCCCCTACCCTAAGCAGCAGTACCTCAGCTGCCACCTTATCAATTTAATACTTGTTATTATTAACTTAAATTAAAAACTTTCAATTAGATTATCTGGTAAGACAAAACTACACATTTGATAAATCAGCATCATATGAACTAAGAGAAACTTTTTAAAACTATTCATACTACTATATACATCTATTTAATATAATACATTTATATTCAAATAGCATTCAAATAAACTTGATATTAGGAACCAAGAAGAGAGAGAGAAATAAAAGACGTGAGAGAGGGAGAGAGAGTGAAAGAAAAAGAAAAAAAAAAAAAAAAAAGAGAGGAAGGGCATATCTAGATATTAATTTATTCAAAGTTTGTAAAAATAAGTTCTAATGTTCATTTAAATCAATAGCTTTGGCTATTATGGTTCAGACATTACATATATTAAGATGTACCTATTTTCTGTCATATAAATGCAGTTAACAGCTTCCAAAAGACTTTAAATTACTTGTATCAGAGCTTTTTTCTCATACTTATTATTGCCAGTAAAATAAAATATTATATTTATAGAAATTGTCATAAATCATAGTGCATAGCTATGTAAATTCTCAGAAACACTTGCATTATTGTGAAGAAAGCCATCTGTATTTTGTATATCTAAACTGCTGCTTTAAAATATGTCACATGACAACTTCTTCCAAAATAGAGTCATAAAGATATTTATGCTTGTCAATCATATAAATCAAATGAATTATAGCAATGTATTTGTTTAAATCATAAGTTTTTTTACATACATTAATATGCTGCAGTCAAGTAAACTTTCAAAAACACTTGTATAAATGTTTCACTTTCTATGCCTTCTAAAATATCACATTTGCTTACTATGAGAAACTGAATCATTTAAAATCATTATAACTTACATATTTTATAAATTATAACATAAATAAGTAAGTAATTATATAAAATAACTCACATTTAAATGTTAAAGAGTTCATTTTCCATCGCAGAGTCGCATTTGCAGCAGTTCTACTTCCTGGTAGAGTGTTCTTCATGAATCTGCGATGTGTCAGTGTGAATTCAGGGGTCAAAGTTCAAATTGACTGCTTTCAGCTTCTCTGCGTGAATTCTGAGTGTTGAAGCTTTTAAAACAACTCGAGGACACTGTTCACGAGGTAACCCACATCCCAAATTGTCTCCCTTAACATTCTGGCGGGAATTTTTTTAAAAACAAGTGACTGACATTCATTTAGCAGTATACATGAAGCTAAACATAGCAAAACCTTTGCAAAGTCTTTTACAAGTTATTACAGCCTCTATGAAAGTGAAACTAAGCCCACAGTTATTAATAAGTAATAAAACTAATTATTTATGCCCCAATTCAATTTTTATACAAATCTTATTATTTACTGTACCTGTATGATCAAAAGCATGTCAGTATATTAATATGAAAGAAAATAAAGAGAGAGAACAGAGAAAAGAAAAAAAGAGAGTAGAAAATAAAAAGAGAGTAAAAGAAAAGATAAAAAAATGTAAAAGGAAGCTATAAAAAATATTTACAGTGGAATATTACTTGCTATTTATATTACTAAAGATGGATATGAAACATACTATTTACTATTATTTAGTTCTAATTATTATTAATTAAAGCATGACAAATTATTTGTAAACAAGCATAAGCAATATAATCAAGGAAGTATAATTAGCAATAGCATTTAAACAATATATATACTTTTTTACAAGGAATAAATAAGTTATTATTCCATTTATCATATTTTCATTACACTTCTATCCCTGCCCTCCCCCACCCCTTACCCACTGCATAATCTAAATAGAATGTCATTATTTAAAATAAAGGAAAAGAAGAAAAGAAAAATAAGAAAAAAATGTATCAAGTTACTAACCTTAATTCTCTTTGTCAGAAAGAGAAACATATTGAATGATAGCTTGTTATTAGTTCCTCAGATATTTTGACTGATTATGAAACAAAAACAGTTCTTTGTACACAGAAAATAACTTTGATTAAATCTTTTTCAGAATATTTGTGGCTTTCTGAAAATGCAGTAAGTATATTTAAAAAGATTAATAATGAAGAAAAATAAAGAGAGAAAAAAAAACATAGAACAAGTCATTTGTTTTTTAGTCTCTTCTTCTTCTCTGAAGTCTTCCACGAAGTTTTAGTTGCCAACCTCTTTAATGAAGGACTAGCCCATTCCATTTCCTCTATTTTATCCAAAATCTTATTTTTTTTTGATAAACAGCAATGCTGAGTCTAAGTCATCAAAAATTTTAGGACCATCAGGAAGGAAGATTTTTATCTTGGCAGGAAACAGAAGGTAGGTTTTAAACTGTGCTTTCTTAAGCTCCCTTATTAATGGCAGAAAACTTTTCTTTTAGTTATTACCAAGGAAGAATAGTCATTGTCAAAACGCACAGTTGTCTCATTAATTTTAACAGGAGCTTTAGCCCAAGCAGATTTAAGAACCATCTCTTTATCAAAAGATGATAGAAATCTAACTATAACTGATCTAGGATACTTTTTGTTAGAGTTAGTATTAGCTATAGATCTATGGGCTCTTTCGATACCAAAAGAAAATGCTTCTGGTAAGTCTAAAGTTTTAGGGAGCCATGTTGTTAAAAAAGAAGTAATATTGTTACCTTCAATATTTTCTGGCAGTCCAAAAATCCTAATGTTATTGCGCCTAGATCTGTTTTCCAGATCATCAAGCTTTGTTTGTAGATGTGTATTTTGTTTCAGCAAAAACTCAATGTTGATTTCCTCTTCTTGGATTCTGTTTTCCATGTCATTTACAGACTCTTCTATGCCTGTAATCTGGATCTTCTGTTGTTGCAAGTCTATATGTAACAAGTCTATTTGTTTTGTAGTTTTTTCTATGAAGGTATCAATTTTAGTATCCAGTTTATCCATCTTAGCAGTAAGTTGCTGGATTGTAGATATCAGAGACTGAAGTTCTTTCTTGATGCTGGAATCTTGAGAATTTGTCTTACTGGAACTCATTTCAAACAGAGAAACTTACAAGAAAATTTCCAAGGTGATTTCTGACAGGAATATTATTAAAATTGTCTTTCTTTTTTAGATATAATTCAAGAAATAGATAAAACAAACATATTTAGAAAGAAAATTACTTCATAAATTAATTTTTAAAGTAATTATTTCCTGTCAGTGCAGTGAAATTGGTGGAGCTGAAGAGATCTGCTGCTATCATGTGTTCATCCTTGGCCACCCTTGTTTTTCATTTCTGACTTAGTGGTTTTCTGTAGCCATGGGGAGGGTTGTGCTTTGGTTCTGGAAAATCTTATGGGGGCATGGTAATTAAGGATGTTCAGGAAGGTAGTATTAAAAGATTCAACTGCGTCATCTAGACTGAGGTACTTTAGAGCATGCCAGTTACATTCTTTGAGGGATGAGATGATTGTGAGTGGGTTAAAGTTTATTTTTTTACGTATTTGATGATAGATGACAGGTTTAGCTTGGTACAGGTATTTTTTGAGTAGGAATGTTGGGGAGTGATCACTGAGGCTATCTGATAAGCAGCCTGTTATATATGACTGGGGGTTCTTACTGATTAGTATCCAATCCAGGGTAGAGTGCTTGCTGGAGTTTTTATTTATCCTTGTTGGTGACTGGACTAGTTGGGTGAAGCCATGAAGGTGTACATGATGGGTTGGATTGTTGCCAGAACAGGATTGCCAGTCAATATTGAAATCACCTAAGATGATAGTTTCTTGGGGGAGATGGTGGGTAGACCAGCTGAGGAGGTTTTCTAGTGAAGGGATGATTTGGCCAGGTGGTAAGTAGCATCCAATTATGTTGATGGTTTTGTTTCGGTTAATTTTGAGGTTGGTATATATTATTTCTTCATTGCCTATTTGTGGAGCTGATGATTTTAAGATCTGGATGTTTAGATTTTGTTTAAATATTATAGCTACACCACCTCCTTTTTTGTTTAGCCGGTCTACTCTTAGTATGCCGTAACCTGTAGGGAGTATTTGCTCACTGGTAATGTGAGGTTTTAGCCAGGTTTCTGTCAGGATGACTATATCTGGGGAGTATAAGTCCCCAGTTATAATTGAAACAAATTGTGGTGGAATGTATAAATAGGATACGAGGGAGGATGGGTAATACACTGGATGAAGTATCTTGGCATTTGTATATATCGTGAATAAATATTCCTGGTTGCCTTTATTCTGCTGACTTGGAGTGACTTTGTTGGTTTTTATTGGTCTTTTTTTGGTTGCCACTTTTGTTGTTTTATTGACTTGTACAAGGTTGCTAAATCCTGGAACTCCTTATCTGCATGCATCGGGTCTATAACCCCCTTCCATCTTTCAAAACCACTCTGAAAGTCTACCTAGCTAAAATATGTCTCTGTTCTTGCTCGAATCCAGGATAAACTATATCCCTAAATGTAAAGAGGTATCTTCTCATTCCTTATACTTCATTACTCCCCCTTCTTCACTTACTTCCTTACTGCTTATCCCCTTCCCTGACTTTCTTTCTAAATATACCATAGTCCTGTTTTCCCCTCTCTTCAAATTTAAATTCTTATTTGTATTAGACTAACTTACATTTAATTTCTCTACAAGCTGTCTCTAATTTTCTGTAAATATTAAATGACTATCATATACCTTGTAATGATTTTTAGCCAATGTTTTTATATCTAATTTGTTATAATTATTTAAACTGCAGATGTTTTTGTTTTATTTTTGAAGATTGTAAAATTATTGTTCTTAAAATGTTTTGTAATAATTTGGAGATTTTTTCCCAGGGCCTCTGCTGAAAAGGGGCTTCTACTCAGATTTTCCCCAAAATCAAACGTCAATAAGTAAATATAATAAACAAATAAATAATAACATTTTTCTGAGTTTATAAAAGCAATATTGAAAATGTGTCCCTATTTTGGTGCTTTGTCACACCATTTTTTTGGCTTTGTCCAGATTTTCTTGTGCCAAGTGTTTGACAGCCATGACGTGTGTGTGTGTGTGTGTGTGTGTGTGTGTGTGTGTGTGTGTGTGTGTGTGTGTGTGTGTGTGTGTGTGTCTCTCTCTCTCTCTCTCTCTCTCTATATATATATATATATATATATATTTGCTGTGACAAAGGTAGAGTTATAGTAGCAATAAAACAGTGCCTGGAGCCACTTCTGAAGGCTAAACATGATGAGGTTTATTTTACAAAGCAGCAGAACAGAAAAAAAAGCATTCTGCTCATATACTTGGTGAAAGGTGAAAGAACAAGAGACAGTTCTTATTCAGTGCTAGCTTTGCTTTTATACTGCAGTTTCTACTGCAATGCAGTCAAAACAACAAAACAGTACTTATGTGACGTTAACAATTTTCAGAGAATAAGAGTAATAGTCTTTCCAGCTTCTAGACAGTAGCATGCAGGCACACCATGTAAGCAGTCCCTTCTACTCCGTCTAGGTTTCATAGGTAAATAGTAGGCAATCAGTCTACAGACCACAGTTCCCTCCAGCTTCAAGGATGGTAATAGATAGACCAGGGGAGAATGATGTGGTTACTCATCCCACTATTTAAGGTACCATTATCTAGGGAAGCAAAGACTCATTTGGAACAATGAACTCTGGGTATCAGAAGAGTGACAGTGGCACTGCACATTGGCTTGTGAGTTTTATGTCTTTAGAAGAAGGCTTCCCTCAATAAGGGACTCAGATTGACCTGCATTAGACTTTCAGGAGACTAAATTGGGAAGGCCTCCACCAATTACCACACACAACTCCAGAACAATATCCCACTCCCATGGCACACCACATCTTCTAGCTACCACATGTTACCACTAAGCCTTTACTTATCCCCACACCTCTTCAAAACCATTCACACTTTTACCTATATGAACTACAGTCACTTAGAAGCAAATCCGCTCCACAACACAGTAAAATCATCTATAAAATAAACAAACTCTACTTCATTTTACTAAAGAAACATGCATGCCGTGGTGACATTCACCCTAACCCTGGTCCAAAAACACCAAACAAAGCAAACCCGTATCAGCCTACTTCCCTCCTCCACAGAAATAATGCATCTCTCCTTTTTCTTAACCTGAATGTCAAAAGCATCTTAAATAAAGTTCATGACCTCCATGCCCTGTTAGATCTATATAACCCTTGCATTGTACTACTTACAGAAACATGGCTAAAACCAGAAATTGATAATAATGAAATAACAACACCAGGATACAGCATAAAGCGAGCAGATAGAATAGGCAGAAAAGGAGGGGGGGGTAGAAATATTATTCAAAGAACATCTCATACTAAAAAAAATCAGGAACAATAATAAATTCAACGCCTCCATTTTTCAAAATGAACTTAAAGCCCACAACTGGACAATACTCAAGTCTCTTCCTCTTGAAAGGCAGTTATCTACTTCAACACCACCTTCCTCAAGATTCTAGATTTTAGAACTAAAACCAAAACCGCACCATGGCTCTCTAAGGAAACAAAATCCAAAATCCTATCTAGAAACAAGATGGCAACTTAGAAATGAAACTAAAAGAATGATCCTAAATGATAAAAAAACTTCTTCCTCCACCTCCAACACAAACACCTTAATAATCCACAACAAGCTCTTGCACCCAGGCCAGGCAACCACCCCCACTCCAACAACTTGCAAACAACAGTGCCCTGTAAACATTGCTAACACATTCAATAGTTTCTTCACAGAAACTATACAATATTCAAACAAACAACCAGCCCACTCCACTACCCATGCCAGCAGAATACTACAACTACATCAGATCATCTATTTACCTTCATCCAATACCCATATCCTTTATAACATCTCTTCTTAAAAACTAAAACCCACTAAGCTAGCAGCTGACCTTCTCCCAGCTGAGTTTCTGCAAAAAGCAGCTGAGGCCATTTCTTATCCCGCTCCATAATCATAAACCCCTCCATATGGAAAATGTCCCACATTATTCCTCTCCATAAAGGTGGTAGCTCACTAGAGCTAACCAACTACAGACCTATAGCTATACTCTCACCCTGGCCAAAATTATGGAAAAGTGTGTCCACAAACAACTGATGGAACACCTCACCAAAAATAAAATTCTAGCTAACTCCCAACATGGCTTCAGGCCAAATCACAGTACCACATCAGCCCTACTATCCTTTTCTAATACCATCAATAACTTCAGAAACAATAATAAACTATCATCTGCTCTTTTCTTAGACCTCTCCAAGGCCTTTGATATGGTGAACCACATTCAACTCCTCCATACATTAAAAACTATCACTCAGCAATTCCACGCTGAAATGGTTCCAATCCTACCTGTCCAATAGGCAACAGGCTGTTCTATGGCAGGACAAATTATCTACATGCCTACCTGTTACACTTGGAGTTCCCCAAGGATCTATTCTTGGCCCTCTTCTCTTCACCATCTTTGTTAATGACCTGCCCACAATCACCCCCATGCCACATGCATTCAATATGCAGATGATTCGACTATCATCAGCACTGCCTCCAACCTGGCAGACCTCACTGCTTCAACCCAAGACACCTTCAACCTAATAGAAAAATGGTTTTCAAGTCGACAACTAGTTCTCAACCCCAACAAAACAAAACTACTTACTTTCTCACCCACTAACAAGACTCTTCCCGCCACCTTCTCTATTACATCCTCCAATGGAATCACTATATCACCAGAAGCTCACACAAAGCTATTAGGTGTTACCATTGATAACTCCCTTAAATTTGACACCCATTTCAATCTTACCATCAAAACCGTCAATAAAAAGCTTGGCTCTCTATAAAGTAAAACACTTTCTCACTCCTCACGCTAAAATTACAATTGCCAGCACACACCTACTATCAACTCTTTTCTATGCCTCCCCTCTTTACAAACCTAAACAAGACAACCCTTAACAAACTTGCTTCTTCTTACAATCACATAGCTAGATTTGCCACAAATTCCACCCACTGCACTAACTTGAAGCAACTAGGGTGGTTAGAGTTTTCCAGCCAACTCCATTTCAACCAACTCAAACGGCTCACCAGATACTGTATCACCCAGAGAAAACACCAGCTCTGAAAACATCATTCACCCCTATATTAACCTGCAGTCTTCCAATAAGATCTTAGCTCAAACTACCAAAGCCAATAATTCTGCTGGGGATTCTCTATTCTCAAACTTTGTAGGTAAAATGTGGAACTATGCTCACCTCAGAACCTTCACTCCTACAATTCAAAAAAAACCTTAAACCCCATCTCAATACTCTCTGGCAATGTCCCTGTTCCAAACCTGATTAACCACTATCATTTACCCTTCTCTTACCTCTCTATCCTGTAACTGACCTATGTTTTTTTATATGCTGCTGTTGTTTTTTTTTCCCAAGATGTGATGTATCTTTATATTGTATTTAGAACTCAACTATCTTCCTTTTTTTGCATTAACAATGTTCATATGTCTGTTATGTACTTTTTCTCCCCGGGCCTCCGCTGAAAATGGACATGTATCCAGTCGGACTCTCCCGGTTAACAAATGTAAAATAAAATAAATAAATAAATAAATAAACAACCTGATGTTAATCTTCCAGAAATCAGTAATGTAGAGCTCATTTTTACTAGACTAAAATTGAACCCCAATAAACACATAAGTATCATAGGCGGATATTTTCCACCTGGTAATAACACTACTAGTCTGGAAAACCTACTAGAATGAATCTCTAATTCCCTTCCCCAAGAAAATATTTTGTTAGGAGACTTTAATATAGACTGGCTCAACTGCCCTAGTCCCAATCCATCCACCCTCATTAACCTCCATGGGTGTACCCAACTTATCTCATCTACCACTAGAATTGATAAAACAACCAAATGCTAGTCCATACTGGACTGGATTCTTATATCAGATCCCTCCCTCACATCCCAAACTGGCTGCCTGCCCAATAGTCTTAGCGACCATCTACCTACTTTCCTACTGAGACCTAGAACTCATCTATTTAGTCAGACAACCATTAGATCAGTAAGGAAAAAAAAAAAAACCTTTAAAGCAAATAACTTTATATCTGACTTAAAATGTTGCAACTAGAAACCACTGCCTCAATTACCCCTGGATGAGGCAGTACACTACTTTAACTCAACTTTCTTACAAATACTAAACCACCATGCTCCCATCAGAACTAAAAGAATAAAAGCAAAATATGCCCCTTGGCTAAATAATACAACAAAAACAAGTCTCAAAGAAAGGGTTAAAGCATAGATATAGTTCCACAATAATAAAACTCAACCAACTAAACTAAACTACTTATAACTCCGTAAAAAAGCCAAGAAACTTATTAAACTTGACAAACTCAACTACTAACAGAACCTCCAGGAAAAACATGCCCACATCCCACAAAAATTATTGGCTACAATACACTCAATACTACACCCAGGTAAACCTGCCACCCCTACGCCAGCAACAGTTAATAACCAGGATAGCATCCCCACCCAGTTTAATAAATTCTTCACTACAACAGTTCAGGCACTTGTAGAAACCCTTAATAATAATAGCACCCCTACACTAGAATCCCTACAAAATAGGACAAATACACAAGATATTACCTCCCACTACAGTTTACACCTAGTATTAACCAATTCCATCTTAAAACTCATACTCAAACATAAACCAACCACCCTTGCTGCAGATAAATTACCAGCTGAATTCCTCCATCTGTCTGGTGAGGCCATAGCCTATCCAGTTACCATTCTCATTAATAGATCTATAAGTGAGTGCAAAGTACATACTATATGGAAAACCTCCCATATAATCCCCCTACACAAAGGAGGTAACTGCTTAGAACTCACTAATTACCAAGCAATAACTATTCTGTCTCCCTTATATAAAATATTAGAAAGGGTAGTTCACACAAAACTAATGCACTACCTTTTAAAAAACAATCTCCTATCTAAATATCAGCATGGCTTTAGACCATTCCACACCACCACCACAGCACTAATATCCTTTTCCAATAAAGTGAACCACCACAGAAGTAAAGGTCAGCTTGTCTCTACCATATTTTTAGATCTCTCTAAAGCTTTTGCTATGGTCAACCACAATAGAGTTCTTAGCACACTTTCCACTCTAAACCTCAGCACCTCACTAATCTCATGGTTTAGAAGCTACCTATCCCAATGGCAGCAAGCAGTAAAATCGCAGAATCAACTGTCACCTCCCTTACCAGTATCCATGGGTGTCCCTCAATGATCCATCCTTGGTCCATTACTCTTCACTCTGTTTACCAATCAACTTTCTTTTGCCATACCCAATGCTTCAGTAGTATAATATGCTGAAGACACCACCCTCATATGTGCAGCCCACACATTAGATGATCTGCAATCCCTAACACAAAACTGTTTTTCACTAGCCGAAACCTGGTTCACAAACTCCCAGCTTATTCTTAACTCAAAGAAAACAAAATTACTACTCTTCATCCCATGCAGATCCCTTCCCCCAAGTGACCACTTAGCATCATGTCCAATAACAAAACCTTGATCACCCCAACCACCCACACTAAGCTGCTAGGTGTTGAGATAGATAACAACCTAAATTTGACACTCATATTGCCCAAACTATCAAGAAAGTCCATAAAAAAACTAGGACTACTCTATCGGAACAAACAATTTCTCACTAAACACACCAAAGCTACTATAGCTAGGATATATCTGTTGTATACCCTCCTCTATGCATCCCCAATACTAACACACCTCTGCAAAGCTGACCTTAACAAACTAGAATCCTGTTACAACAAGATTGCTAGGTTTGCTACTGAGACCTCGTATATATAGAACCCATCACTGTTTCTCTGAAACAACTAAACTGGCTGGAGCTGCCACAATTACTTCAACTCAATCAATTATCATTGGCTCACAAATTATACTACCTCCCTGATAAAACCCCTGGTCTCTAAAATATAATACTACCTTATACCACAGCTAGATCCTTAAGATCTAGTACCCAAAATGCCTAGAGATCATAAAACACAACAATGTTGCTGGGAAGTCTCTCTTCACTTACTCTATTGCTAAAGTCTGGAACTCCCTACCAGCCAACCTGACCTCCACTACCACCACCAAACAAATCAAAAATCTTGTGAAAACTCACTTTATGAATATCTGGTTATGCTCATGTGTCTCCCCAGGTTAACCACGTACTCACACTACTCTCCACCATATCCTCACACCCTCATCCTGCATCCCTCTAGGTGTCCGTTCACAGTACTGGTATGATTGATTCTATGTTAGGCTATATTTTTTACAGTACAACAAAGTTTATTCACCGGATGAATCCAAACAAAAGTGCTGATTTGAGTAATACCTCTGCTAGGTTTGATTTCTATAACACCACGATGACTTCATCAATATGTACCCTAATGCAATAGCTATTAAGTGTATTTCCACTGCTAAATGTGTTCTCTTACTTAGTGCTATAAGAAACACATTTAGGAAGGAATGTATTGCATGCTAAAGTTCTATGTGAGCTATTCCAAAAAGTTATATTTTCTTCTGCTGTTTTCCTACGCTTCTACTGAATATGCAGTAAATTTGCTTATTAATACCTACTCACTGATTTATATATATATACTGAATGTAGACTAATAGTCACTGTTTTTACTTGTTAAAACTTACTGCTGTATATGTGTAACAATCTGGAGCTTTTCTCCCCGGGCTCCCGCTGAAAATGGACCCGTGTCCTGTTGGACTTTCCCGGTTAACAAATGAAGAATAAAAATAAAATAAAATAAAATACTTGGCATGCAGTATAATAGCAAAGATGTCACACATTTATAGTTGTTTACCATGGGTTACTCATTTTTTAAATAGAAAATTAGGGTCATGTGAATCATATCTGTGATAGCTCTTTAGTAAGGGCATTTGCATTATACAGTGAATAATTTAGGGCTGGAATGAAAACTTTTGGAATGTTTTGTATATCTTGTAAAATGAAAACATGATGAAGATGTCAATGATGGGAATGATAATGTTGACAGTGATGAAAATGAAGATGATAACGATGAAGATACAATGACAATGAAGATGTAACAATGGCATTGATGATGAAGATTATGATGAAGGTGTGACAACCTTGCAAAATGAAATTGCAATTACTATAATGAAGGGGTGATTAAGAGAGATGAAAAACATGGTGGTGAAGATGAAGAAGGTGCAATGAAGATGGTAATAAAGATGTAATGGAGATGACAATGCAGATGTGATGCCAATGGTGATATTGACAGAGATGAGCATGATGAAGATACAGTAATGAAGATGTGATGATGAAGATGATAATGATATTGATGAAGATGCATTAATACTACCTGTAAAGACACAAGGAGTATGATGAAAAGCTGAAAATAGAGAAGAAGATGAACATGAAAATAAAGGTGCAGTGAATATGTCAAAGATAATGGTGATCGCGAAGATGAAAAAAGGTGATGATGCTGATGAAGATGCACTGAAGATGATGAAGATGAAGACGTGATAAAACTACAATGAAAATGATACAGTGAAGATTGATAAAGAAGATGAAGCATCTTCATTGTCATTTTCATTGGCTCATCATCCTCATCGTCAGCACATCATCATCTTCATCACATCATTGAAGTGCCAACAAAGATATTGAAGATGATGATTGAGTGATGGTGATGATGAATATACAATAAAGATGTTGATATGGTGAAGATGATAAACCAATGGGAATAAAGATGATGCAATGATGATGATAAAGTGATAACGACTAGCTGTTAGTCTCCTGCGCTTCATGCCACTTATACAGTGCATGTCATATAGTTTGTAAAAGTTTCATCTGTCTTAGATGCCAGTGCACTTAGCATTTTTAAATAACATTTCAGTTAGTTTTCATAGCCGTTTTGGTTGTAGTTTAGTGTGTCTGGCTTCAGATAGACAGAGCAGATAAATTAATGACAACAAAATGATAAGTTTTTCATGAAACTTGCGCTGCTAATATATTTTAATTTTTTTTACCCTTCATCAATTCTCTACTATCGATATAATTTAGTTTTTTTCACTCAGAAAAGGAATACAAATAAAATATGAGTGAAAAAAGGAGGAGAAAATGTATCACACCAGGTATGATTTTTATGCATAATAAAGTCTCTTGAGTGTGTATTTAGTGGTATGACAGCTCATTTCAGTGAAATGATAGCAGAGTAGCTAAGAATACAGTACAGTTATCAATATAAGTTCTAAATTATTCTTAGAAACCTTTTCATTAGCAAACATCAGAAGCTGTACGTTGACTGCAAGTAATGTTAGTTGCTGTATTCATTATCAAAACACCTTTAAAATAGATCTGCTTAAAATGATTTTAAACAGATTGGTCTGTTTTCAGAAAATATGCATTATGTATATAGAAGATATAACAAGAAGAAGACCAAAGGAAAATGCTTG